>NC_053028.1:630205249-630277177 GCF_003073215.2 Triticum urartu | reverse complement strand
CGATAACATATTTCAAAAATTACTTGAGCATTGTTTGAATTTGGGATCAAATTGAAAAAAGGAACAATTTTTGAATATGTGAACAAGTTTAAGAAAGCTGGAACATGTTTTGAAGCTGTGAATTCATTTTTGAAAACACGAAAAAAAATTCAAAACACGAATAGACTATTTCTTATTTTCCAAAAAAATTATATATTCAAAAGCGAACAGAAAGTATTTTTATGGAATTTTTGGAGTCGGTTTACTTACTGGATCACGTACCTATACCTTTTTTAGGGTCCTGGAGTGCTCTAGAAAGTGTCCTTTAGATATTCCTCCGGAGTAATTGCTTGATTAATATTTGTTTCAATGTTAACGAGGAGGGGTACCTGCAATGTAATGTTCAATTCTTTGCCCATTAACAACCTTCGGACTAGTTCCTTTTTGGTGTTATTGACCTTGATGGCTCCAGAACGATAAACTTTTTTGATGACATAGGGACCTTCCCATTTGGACAGAAGTTTGTCTGCAAAAAATCTAAAACGATAATTGTACAATAAAACTTTATTACCTATACTGAATTCTCATTTCTGAATTCTTCTATCATGCCATATTTTAACTTTCTCCTTAAACAACTTAGCATTTTCATAGGCTTGTGTTCTCCATTCATTCAGAGAATTAATACCAAATCATCTCTTTTCATCGGCCAATTTAAAATCCTAATTAAGTTCTTTAATTTCCCAATAAGCTTTGTGCTCCAACTCAACAGGTAAATGACATGCTTTCTCATAACCCATTTTATACGGGGACGTACCCATAGGATTTTTATAATCAGTTTTATATGCCCGTAATCCATTATCTAGTTTCTTAGACCAATTATTTCTAGATCTATTAACAGTCTTTTGCAAGGTTAATTTTATTTGTCTATTGCTTAATTCAACTTGCCCATTGGATTGTGGATGATAAGGTGACACAATTCTATGGTTTACATCATGTTTTGCTAAGATTTTACGGATGCACCATGAATAAAATGTGAACCACCATCAGTCATTAAATATCTAGGAATTCCAAACCTTGGAACGATAACTTCCTTAAGCATTTTAATATAAGTGTTATGATCTACACTACTAGTTGGAATAGCTTATGCCCACTTAGTAACATAATCAACAACAACTAAAGTATACATCCATTAGAGGAAGAAAATGGTCTGATATAATTAAAGCCCCAAACATCAAAAGGTTTAATAACAAGTGAATAATTCATAGATATTTTTTGATGTCTACCAATACTACAAATTCTTTGACAATCATCGCAAGAAAGGACAAACTTACATCCATCTTTAAAGAGAGTGGGCCAATAAAATCCAGGTTGTAATACCTTGTGTGCAATTCTATCTCCAGCATGGTGTCCTTCGTATGTCTCGGAGTGACACTTTCTTATGATTTGTTCGTGCTTATGCTTAGGTACAAAACTTCTACTAATACCGTCTACTCATTTATATAGATGTTCATCATCCCAAAAGTAATTTCTTAAATCAAAGAAGAATTTTTTTTCTTTTGGTCGTGTGTGGTCGTGTGTGTAATTAGGTGGTATGTATTTAGAACAATAAAATTAGCATAATCTGCACACTAAGAATTATCATGAGAAGTAGAAGCATTTATAACAGCTAACTGCTCATCAGAAAAACTATCATCAATAGATAGACGGTCATCAAGAACATTTTTCGTTCTAGACAAGTTATCTGCTATAGGATTTTCAGCTCCTTTTCTATTGACTATATGCAAATCAAACTCTTGTAATAAAAGAACCCACCTAATTAGTCTAGGTTTAGCATATTTTTCATAAGGTATTTAATAGTAGCATGATAAGTGTGAATAGTAACTTTAGAGTCAACATTATAAGGTCTGAATATATCACATGCAAACACAACTGCTAGAAATTCTTTCTCAGTAGTAGCATAATTTCTTTGAGCACTATCCAAGGTCTTGCTAGCATAATGAATAACATCTAATTTCTTATCAATTCTTTGACCTAGCACAGCACCAATAGCATAGTCACTAGCATCGCACATAATTTTAAAGGGGAAGTTCCAATCAGGTTTGTGAACAACATGTGCAATTATTAAAGCTTTCTTAAGTATTTCAAATTATTCCACACAATCATCATCGAAAACAAATGAAACATATTTTTGTAGGAGATTAGTAAGAGGCCTAGCAATTTTAGAGAAGTCCTTAATAAACCTTGTATAAAAACTAGCATGACCAAGGAAACTTCTTATACCTTTAATATCTTTAGGACACGGCATTTTCTTAGTTGCAACAACTTTAGCTTTATCTACTTCTATGCTTCTTTCAGAAATTTTATGACCAAGTTCTATACCTTCGTTTACCATGAAGTGGCAGTTCTCCCAATTCTAGACAAGACTCCATGAGATTAGTCTCCTCACATCTCTACAAAACTTTATAAAGATTGCTCAAGCAGTCATCAGAAGATGTTTCATAAACGGAAAAATCATCCATGAATACCTCAACAATTTTCTCACAGAAATTAGAGAATATTACAGTCATGCATCTTCGAAAGGCAGCAGGTATATTACATAAACCAGAAGGCATATGTTTATAAGCATAAGTTTCAAAAGGACAAGTAAAAGTAGTTTCTTCTTGATCTTCTTATGATACAGTTATTTGTGAGAAACCAGAATAGCCATCAAGAAAGCAAAAGTGTGTATGCTTAGACAAGATTTCTAACATTTGACCAATGAAAGGCAAAGGGTAATGATCTTTTCTAGTATGTTTATTAATTTTCTAAAATCAATTACCATCCTATAACCCGTTACAATTCTTTTTGGAATATGTTCACTTTTATCATTAGGAACAATAGTGATGCCACATTTCTTTGGGACACAATGAATAGGACTTACCCATCTACTATCAACTATAGGATAAGTTATACCTGTCTTCAGAAGTTTTAATATTTCAGCTCTTACCACATCCTTCATTTTATTATTCAAGCGACGTTGAGGATTGACAACTGGTGCATCAGGCTCCTTATTAATCTTATGTTGACACAGAGTAGGGCTAATGCCTTTAAGGTCGTCGAGAGTATATCCAATTGCAACACGATGCTTCCTCAAAGTATTGAGTAATCTCTTTTGTTCGTGCACTGAAAGGTTAGCATTGATAATAACATGATATATCTTCTTTTCATCAATATAAACATATTGCAATGTAGCAGGGAGTTTTTTTAATTCGAACACAGGATCACTCTTAGGTGGCAGAGGGTCTCCCATAGTTTCAACAGGCAAATTATATTTAAGGATAGGCGCTTGCCAAAAGAATATTTCATCTACTTCATTTCTTTCATTCATATGCATCTCGTTTTCATTACGAACAATTTTTGCAAAAATATGATCTTTCTTCTTCAAAAGTTCCCCGAACATTCTTTGAATTTGCGAACAAAATATGGAAACACGAACATTTTTAGAATATGTGAACAAATTTGGAAATGCTTTTTGAATTGATGAACAAAATTTAAAAATGAAAACATTTTTCAAATTCCCCCGGAAATTTTCTGAATTTTACAACAAATATTCAAGAACATGAATTATTTATGAATTTGCCGAACAAATTTCAAAAGTGGGAACTTCTTTTGAAATTCCCAAATATTTTCTAAATTTGTGAACAAAAACATAAAATGTAAAAAAAATAAAAATTTGAAATTACTACTTTTTATAATTTTCGAACTTTCTTGTAATACTTATTTTTTTGGAATTTCTGAACTAAGTTTCAACCCAGGATCATTTATTAAAAAAATAACAACATTTTAAAAATGCAAACATTTGATGAAAAAGAAGAAAACTTGAAAAAGAACAAAAAAAGAATACAAAAAGAGAAACATAAAAAAAGGAAAAAGAAACGGGAAAACAGGAAAAAAAAGGAAAAAGACGAAAAAGAAAAAATCATTCCCTTCGAGAACGTTCCCACATCCGGGATCGGAGAGGTGTCCGTCTCGCTGCTAAATGGACCGCCCTGTGTCGGTCTGTCGTCACAATTTCGGCCGGGCACACTTGCGCGGCTGTTTCATCTTTTTTCTCTTTCTTTCTTTTCCTTTCTTTTTTCTTTTTCATTTTTCTGTTTCTGTTTCTCTTTCTTTTATTTCTTTTGTTTTCCTTTTTCCTTTATTCTTTTCATTTTTACATTACACAATGTTCATTGCACGTGTATACACAAAAATGTTCATTGTATATTTTAAGGCAATGTTCACCCTATATTACGAAAATGTTCCACATATTGTTTTTAATGCTCATAGTGTATTTAAAATTGTTCAGTGCATATCACAAATATATTCACCATATTTAAATAATTGTTCAGTTTATATCATAAAAATATTCAATGTGTACTTAAATACTGTTCAGCCTATATAACAAAAAGAATTGGTTTGTATTTTAAAAATTCTTCAGTGTGTATTACAAATTGTTCAATATGTATGTAAAAATTGTTCATCATATAAAATATTCAATCAATGTTTGGAATTTTGAAATTTTGTTCATGTTTTCCAAATTTTTGTTCACTGTATGTAAAAAAGTGTGGATCGTGTATAGAAAAATTGTTCAGTGTGCATTTGAAAAAAAGTTCACCGTATATTAAAAAACAGTGGGAATTTGAAAAAGTTTATCGTATACTAAAGAAATTTCAGATTGCATTCTTAAATTCCTTTTTAAAAAACCATATTTTCAAAAATTTGTTCGAAATTTCGAATTTAGATACTTTTCGTGCTAGTTCTTGTTGGACTGCGCCTCTCTTTAGTTATTGAAAAACCATCAGCTCAAGTGGATCTCCACGCACGCGACAAACCTGTAGGTACATCCTGCGTTCGATCCTCTCCCTCATGTCTTTTTGGGAAAAAAATCACATTTTCCAACTATGTTGGGCCTCGCGTCTTTTTGGGATTTTTTTCACATTTCCAACTATGTTGGGCCGGCTTAGTCAAGTAGACTCTGCGCGAAAGCTCGACTATTGGGATACCTCCATGAGAAGGCCGACCACAGGCAGCGCACAACGACTGGATCCAAACATTGATCCCAGTCTCAATTCCAGTCTCAATTCCTTTCCAAATTAGCAGGGCTGGATCCCAGTCTCTTTTCCTTTTCAAATTTTCCAAATTAGCTTTCTTAGCAGACTTGGATCCCGTCTCAATTCCTTTCCAAATTACTCCCTTCGTCCCATAATATAAGAGCGTTTTGTCAAAAACGCTCTTGTATCATAATATGTTTCACTATTGTCAAAAACGCTCTTATATTATGGAACGGAGCGAGTAGCCTTTTTATCAGGCCTGGATCCCTTCTCAATTTCTTTCCAAATTAGGTTCCTTATTTTCTGTCACGTTGAGGAAGGCATGCATTGCTTTCCTTATTATCATGTCTCAGTTTTCTGTCTGAAATCTGTTGATTCGGCGTGAACTGATTTTTCCATAATATCCTATCTCAATTCCTTCTCAAAGCCTTTCCTTATTTCCGTCGCTGCACGCTGCAAGCACAGTTGAAATCTTATATAAATTAGGAGGACTTAATATAAGAATGCGAGGTGGGACTATTCAACTAGCACAGAGGTTGCGAGTTCGATTTGCAACACTCACAAATATTTTTGACCTCCAAGCACTGCCAACGTTCACAATGGGTGTGTTCAAGATGTGTATGGGGTTCTGCGACAAGTACAAAAAATTAATTGGAGAATTTTGGTGGGGTGAGGAGGAGGGACACCGGAAAGTACACTGGATGGCTCGGGACAATGACGAGACCGAAGAGAGGAGGGGGCATTGGCTTTAGAGATATGGCTAGTTTTAATCAAGCCTTGCTGGCTAGGCAAGGGTGGAGATTGCTACAGAACCCGGACAGTCTTTGTGCAAGAGTGCTCAAATCGAAGTACTATCCAAATGGTGAGTTGTTGGACACGGTCTTTGCCTCAGATGCATCATAATCATGGAAAGGCATTGAGTTTGGGCTTGAACTCCTTAAGAAAGGACTTATCTGGCGCGTTGGGAACGGGAAAAATATCCAAATCACAAGAGATCAATGGATTCTGAGAGGAGAGGGCCTTAAAGTGGCTAAACCCTTAGGGAGGACGAGGATCAGATGGGTGAACCAACTCATAGACCCCACTAGTAGGAGCTGGAACCAAGAGCTTGTTCACAGGATCTTTAGCCCTTTCGATGCAACGGAAATCCTTAAGATCGGGATTCCGCAAAGAGAAGTGGAAGACTTTGTTGCATGGCATTATGAAAAAATGGGTGTTTTCACGGTCAGGAGCGCGTAGAGATTGGCTATGAATGTAAAGGGAGCCGGGGCACAAACATCTAGCCCATCGGCAAAGCACGACGACAGGAGCATATGGGATACCATATGGAAAGCGATGCTACCGGAGAAGATTAAATTTTTTGGCTGGAGGGTGGCTACGAATACTCTAGCAACCAAGTCAAACAAATGCAGATGCACCTTGGCCACGGACAACACCTGTGGTATCTGTGGCGCAGCGGATGAAAATGAATACCATGCGGTGGTATCATGCACTAAGAGCAGGGCCCTTCGCCATGCTATGAGGGCACACTGAAGATTACCGAAGGAGAATGCGTTCTGGTATACCGGGGAGGACTGACTACAGGGCCTCCTATGTGCAGGCACTGAAGATGTACGAAACAAGATCATGCTTCTGCTTTGGCGTGTCTGGTTCCTACGGGAAAATATTGTGCATGGCAATGGTAAGGAATCCATCTCAGGATCAGTGGCGTTCTTGATCATGTATGAGCAGGAGGTTAATGCATCACAGGACAAGAAAGACAATGCGAACAGTATCTGCTGTCGGAACCTGTTTGGGGATCAGGTTCTGCAGAGCCCTACAGTCACTACCAATCAGTGGTTGCCCCCGCCTGCTGGGACGGCTAAACTAAATACTAATGCAGCGTTTGATGCGGCTTCAAGGCAGAGCGTGTGCGGGGCTATTGCTAGAAACGAGCAGGGGCTGGCCTTTTTCTCGCTGGGACACAACCTGAACCAATGTGAGTCCGCGGAGGAAGCTGAAAGCCTGTCTCTGCTGTATGGTCTCTGAGAGCTGTCTAAATACTTTAAGGGTGCAATCTTAATTGAGGTGGACTGCCTTTCCCTGGCTAAAGCGCTGATTCCGGGTTCAACAAACAAATCAAGGCTCTTCCCAATCATTGCTAATATCAATGCTGAGCTAAGTGCCTTCAGGTCCTACAAGATTGATTGGATCAAAAGAGACCAGAATAAAGTAGCTCACCACCTAGCTGCTCATGCCAAGAGATCGGGCGACTTTCTCCAACTGGGTTGTACCGGATGAGCTGAAGGAGATATTATTAAATGATTGTAATACGACTGGTTGACCCGTTGCTGGGTGTTCCTCAAAAAATATTATTTTGACCCAGCCTTTTACCCCAGATGTGGGTCGTCTTCGTTGGGCTTGATTTGCATGGGTCGGTTTCATTGGGATTGGGTCGCACCTATGTTTTAGGGCGTATAATAAGCAAAACTAACGATTAACAGTTTCTAAAAAAACTAACGATTAACGACGTACGGGCAGAAGCGTTAACCCTTTTATTAGTAGGTATAGATATAGATTAGCTTGAGAATATCTAGAGAGTCTATAATTAGTAGACATACAGATAAGAAGTATAGATAGATAGATACAGATATGTACTCACTTCGTCCCTTTATGTAAGGTGTATTTATTTTTTGATAAAATTTCAGAATGTAAGTTATATTTTTTCTAGTTCCTCATAATTCTCTCACTAGCCCTTCAGAAAAACAAAAGTATATCTCTCCCGACTATATGTATCTCTTCTTATAGCAAAAAAAGAAAAGTATCTCTCTGTCGATTGCGCGTATCTCTTACTTCTTTGGACTCACTGATTTAGGGCATCTCCAACGCTAACCCTCAAACCGCCTGCATACGTCCGAGTCGCGTTGTTGGGACCATGGAAGCCATCCAACGCGGGCCTGTATCGGTCCGCAGGGCAGTCCGGACGTGTTTGCTCCCGCAAACCGGAGACGGATGTAGTGTGGCTTCGCGGGCGTCCGGGCAGCAACAACGCCCATTCTAACCGCCCTGACCCACCCAAACCCCCACCTTCCTCGCCTGCGCGCGTTCTCGCCCGACGCCAGCTACCTGCATTCATGTCGCCGTAGAGCACACCATTGCACATTGAAGACGGCTCAGGGCGGACGGGACCTCTCACTACATCCGTCATTGAAACGGCACGCCGGCCAAGGACGCCTTCGTTGCACGCCTGGCTGAATACGTCTCCTTGCCGCATTCAAACGCCTCCATTAAACCCACGTGGAAGCCGAGAAATCTACTCCGGCCACACATCCGTTCACGAGCAGGCCAACATTAAAAACAACACCGGGGAAGCCCTTCCCGTCCGCACGCAATTTAAAGGAGGCCAGACACCGAGCAAGAGTTGCACCACTCCGCCGCTTCCCATCTCCCCCTTTCCTTATTTTCTCCACCCTTTTGATGGCATCCGACGAGTAAGAAGAGCAATTCTCTAGCATAAAAGCCGGCTGGATGGCGATATGAGTGATGCAGCTCGCTCCTCCACCTCCAAGCCAGACGGAGCAAGTTGCCGCTCCAAGACAACTCTCGGAGAGTGGTGATGTGATGCCCGGATATTTAAGCTACAGTAAAACTCTCCTAATGATGCCATGTCATCTTTAATTACTATTGCTAAACTTTCGATGGATACCGAATATTACGAGGGTAATTATAGTGCAGCAAACATATTTTTATAAAATACCTAAATGCCCTAAAATGAAATAAAACAGAAAGAAAATACAAAAGGGAAAAGCAAACAGAAAACAAAAAAAGAGAAACCCCCCAGGCCGTGGCCCAACTGGGCCAAACCACCAGGCCCAGCCGGCCACCCACCGCCCCACTCCTTATCCACTACACCACCCCCACCCACTCCACCGACACCCCACACCCCCCTGAAAATATCTCCTCCCCCTCCTCTCTCCCAGTTTGGATCGGGATCGAGAGGAGGCCACCGCCGCCTGGAACCGCTCGACGCCGCCCGGACCGCCCGTCGCCGTTGGCCACCGCCGCCCGGAGCGCTTCCCCGTCGGCCTGCCTCCCCTCCGGCGCACGTCTCCGACCTCCCTCTCGAGCCCTGCTGCCACAGACCCTGCGGACCCCTGTGAGGCCTCGCCCCTCTCCCTCGCTCGCTCACCGTGCCGTGCCCGCGCCGTCCGCGCTCTCGCACGCGCCGCGCCCGCCGCGGCCCCTGCTGGCGGCGCCCGGACCGCGCTCGACCTCGCCTCGCGCCGCGACCCCCCCCCCCCCCCCCCCCCCCCCCCCCCCGTGTCGCCGCTCCCCGCACGCCCTCGTCCCGACCGTGCCTCGCCTCCTCTGCACACCGCGCCCGCCGGAGCTAGCCCGGGCTCCCCGCGCCCATCACCGCGCCCTTCCCATCGTCTGCTCGCGCACGTCGCCGGCCGCGACCACGCGCCGCCGTGGACCTGCTGCTGCTCCCTCGCGCTTGCCCGCAGCCGCCATCGCCGCTCCTGCCGCTGCTCAAGCCCGCCTGGCCACGGACGCCCCACGCTGGCCATGCCTACTGTCGCCCGAGGCCGCGCCCGGCTCCCCTCGTCCCTGCCCGTGGCCGTCTTGGTCGAAGCCACGCTCGGCCCGCCGTTTCCCCTGCCCTCCGCCCCTGCTCCGCTGTGGCTTGCTGCTCACTGGAGCCGCTGCTCACCGAAGCTCCCCGCCGTTCGCCGCCCCGCGCGCCTCAGCTCGCCGGCACACCGGCGCCCGCGCCCGCCAGCCGCCCCGTCGGGTGTGCCCCCGTGGGCCAGCGCCCGTTCGGGGCTGTGCCCGTTAGCCTGTGTGCCTGCTATGGTTTCTGGGCCAATGACACAAGGGGCCCACGCCCCTGAACGTTTAAAAAAATTAAATTAAAAATAAATATGTTAACTAATTAATTAATTAAATTAATCCTATTTAATTAAACTAATTAGATTATTAACCTAATGATTAATTAACCTAATTAACTACTGTTAATTAGCTAATTAATTAGTATGACAATGGGGCCCACTCCCTAATTAATTTTGATTAGTTTAATTAAACTGTTTAATTAAAATGTGTCACTGACCAGTGGGACCCACTGGTCAGGTTGACCAGTCAACCCCCGTTGACTGCTGACGTCAGCATGACATCATGCTGATGTCATAAATCCATTTCAAATTAATTTAAATAATTAATTAAATTCCGGAAATTAATAAAATCTTTAGAAAATCATATCATTTAATCCATAACTCGGATCAAATTATTTTCAACATGAAAGTTGCTCAGAACGACGAGACGAATCCGGATACGCAGCCCGTTCGTCCGCCATGCATCCCTAGCATAGCGAACACGCAACTTTCCCCCTCCGGCTCCTCTGCCCGAAAACGCGAAACACCGGGGATAATTTCCCGGATGTTCCCCCCTTCACCGGTACCACCTCGTACCGCGTTAGGGCACACCTAGCATCACGCTTTGTCATGTCATGCATCGTCATGCATTTGTTTGCATTATATTTATTGTTTCTTCCCCCTCTTCTCTTGCTAGACACCGAGACCGACGCCGCTGCTACCCAGTACGACTACGGTGTTGACGACCACTCTCTCTTGCCAGAGCAACCAGGCAAGCCCCCCCTTGATCACCAGATATCACCTACTCTCCTCTATACTGCTTGCATTAGAGTAGTGTAGCATGTTACTGCTCTCCGTTAATCCTATCCTGATGCATAGCCTGTCATTGTCGCTACTACTGTTGATACCTTACCTGCAATCCTACATGCTTAGTATGGGTTGCTAGTAATCCATCAGTGGCCCTACATTCTAGTCCGTCTGCCATGCTATACTATCGGGCCGTGATCACTCGGGAGTTGATCACGGGTATATACTTATACATAATATATGATACTGATGATGACTAAAGACGGGTCGGCTCGTAGGAGTACCCGCGAGTGATCCACAGATTGGGTCCGAAAGGACGTTTGTCCCGATGGCCCTCTGAGTGGATCTTTGTGGCGAAGCGACAGGGTAGGTTGAGACCACCTAGGTGAGAGGTGGGCCTAGCCCTGGTCGGCATTCGCGGTTATTTCAAGATAACACGTTTAACGAGATCTTGGTATTTGATCTGAGTCTGGCTACTGGCCTATACGCACTAACCATCTACACGGGGACAGTTATGGGCACTCGACGTCGTGGTATCAGCCGAAGCCTTCGTGACGTCAGCGACTGAGCGGCGCGCACCGGATTGGACTGGAACGCCTGCTAGGCTAGGTCTGCTTCCGGCCGCGTTCGCAACGTGCAGGTGTGCAAAGGCCGATGGGCCCAGACCCCTGCGCCATAGGATTTAGACCGGCGTGCTACCCTCTCTGTTGTGCCTAGGTAGGGCTGCGATGTGTTGATCTTCCGAGGCCGGGCATGACCCAGAAAAGTGTGTCCGGCCAAATGGGATCGAGCGTGTTGGGTTATGTGGTGCACCCCTGCAGGGAAGTTAATCTATTCGAATAGTCATGTCCCTCGGTAAAAGGACGGCCCAGAGTTGTACCTCGACCTTATGACAACTAGAACCGAATACTTAATAAAACACACCCTTCCAAGTGCTAGATACAACGGGTGGTCGCTCTCTCACAGGGCGACGAGGGGAGGATCATCGGTTAGGATTATGCTATGCGATGCTACTTGGTGAATTTAGCATCTAATCTCTTCTGCATGCTGCAAGATGGAGGTGGCCAGAAGCGTAGTCTTCGATAGGACTAGCTATCCCCTCTTATTCCGGCATTCTGCAGTTCAGTCCACATATGATACCCTTATTCCATTTGATACTAGTGCATACATATGTAGTGTAGCTCCTTGCTTGTGAGTACTTTGGATGAGTACTCACGGTTGCTTTTCTCCCCCTTTTCCCCCTTTCTATACTCGATTGCTACGACCAGACGATGGAGCCCAGGAGCCAGACGCCACCGTCGACGACGACGACTACTACTCGGGAGGTGCCTACTACTACGTACAGCCCATTGACGGCGACCAGGAGTAGTTAGGAGGATCCCAGGAAGGAGGCCTGCGCCTCTTTCGATCTGTATCCCAGTTTGAGTTAGCCTTCTTAAGGCAAACTTGTTTAACTTATGTATGTACTCAGATATTGTTGCTTCCGCTGACTCGTCTAAGATCGAGCTCTTGTATTCGAGCCCTCGAGGCCCCTGGCTTGTAATATGATGCTTGTATGACTTATTTTATTTGTAGAGTTGTGTTGTGATATCTTCCCGTGAGTCCCTGATCTTGATCGTACACGTTTGCGTGTATGATTAGTGTACAATTGAATCGGGGGCGTCACAAGTTGGTATCAGAGCCGACTGCCTGTAGGAATCCTCCTTCCACACTCCTTGGCCGAAGTTGAGTCTAGATATTAGAAAACTTTTACTAACATGGTTGTGTCCCTTAGGGGCCCACGTCGCCATCTGGGTGGTATTAGGATCTTTTACTCCTCGATCCTTACTCTGGGGCTCTGAACTCTCTCCTACTCGGATTAAACGATTTTACTAACTTTAACATTAGGATCCCGTGACCACGTTCACCCCAAAGTTGGATAAGCCCTAGCTATTCATTAGAGTAGTATATTGAATTATCCACACTATCAGTTGACTCCTTTGAAACATCTTTGTTTTCAGATGGAACCCACGAGACAGGTCGTGCGCCACACGAGGCCATTGGTGCCTCAGGATCACTTGCTGTGTTGGTTGAGATGATGACCTATCTGGGTTATCACTGGCACCCTGAGTACACTGTCTTCGAGGAGTACCAGGACTTTAACCAGGAGCAGTACCGTGTCATCGTCCACCTCTACTCTCGGGAGTATGACTCCACTACCATGCTGCACACTGCTCATGGTGTTGGAGTGACTATCGACATGGCGGTCCACGATGCTGCTTATGCTGCTCTGACACGTCTTCGTGGAGAGTATCAGGAGTTGGACACCTCCCCCTTCAGGCACATTGTTATCGCATCCGATGATGGTGCGGAAGGATACTACACTGCTGCCTACTCCACTGTCACCCGAGAGCCCTTCTACCATCAGAACCTGGTTCTGCATGCTGATGGGCTGGATAGAGCTAACCGAGCTCTTCGCCACGAGCTGTACACCACCCGTCAGCACCTGTATCGTGCTCTGACGCTGTTGCACCCGTCTGTCCGCTCTGGTGATCTGTCGCGTTCTGCGATCTACCCTGCCAGGACCGTGATGCCCCAGGGCGTCGGCTGGCCAGATGTGGGAGGCTACTCTCCCGCGCTTGGTCCTCTCCTGCCACCTGCGCATCGGGTTCCGCACCAGAGTATCCGCGGACCCCAGGCTACTCGCGTGGAGGTCTTCCCTTCGCGTCACTACCAGCTGTCAGGCTATACCTACCTCCACAGTTCCTCTTGGGACTGATGTAGGCTTGCTTGTTAGTGTTAGATGCATTCGCCGCGAGCCTGCGTGCCGCCTATGATGTATTAGTCTATGTACTGATCTCTGTGTACCGAACACTAGGCATGATCTCTTTTGTAAGATATGCCGACCTACTATGTAGTATCTATCGTGCTGCTTTCATTGTGCATGTTTCATCATGAATGATTCTTGTCTTTGCAAATTTCTCGATGCTGAACTACCCCTGTTATATATTAGCAGGATGGTTAGACCAGGTGGTCGTGGTCGTGGTGGCACCGCCCCACCACCGCCTGAGTACATGGCTGGGATGATGCAACAGTTTGAGCTGAATCGTCAGTTCATGGAGAATATTATGGCTCAGTTTCCTTGCCCCAATATGAACCAGCAGCCAACCCAAGTGACTATGCAGGATTTCATGCGCCTCAACCCAATCGTGTACCGCAGCTCAACTCAGCCTCTGGATGCTGATGACTGGCTCCGTGACATCACCTATGAGATGGAGTCTGCTGATGTAGCCCCTGCCAGCTACGTCACCTTTGCTTCTTTCTTCCTGAAAGGACCCGCAGCTCAATGGTGGGACAGCCACAGGCATACTCTGCCAGCTGGAACAATCATCATCTGGCCAGACTTCCAAGCTGCCTTCCGTACTTGCTTCATTCCTCAGGGAGTCATGGACCGGAAGAAGCGTGAGTTCCGCAACCTCACCCAAGGCAACAAAACTGTGGAAGCTTATCAGCGGGAGTTCCTGGACTTGTCCCGCTATGCCGAAGAGGACATTGCAACTGATGCACGTAGATAGGAGAAGTTCCGTGATGGCCTTCAAGCTGACATCAAGCTCGCACTTCTAGTGCATGACTTTGCTGATTTCGCCACCCTGGTGAACAAGGCCATCAATGTCGAAATTAGTCTGCAGGAATACCAAGGCTCTCACAGGCGCAACCGTGACACGGGCTCATCTTCGGGCCCGTCCTCGCAGAAGCGCAAGATATGGATTCCCAACAGCATGTACCAGCCGAATGCACCTGCCCCAAGGCAGACCTATGCTGCACCTCGTCTGCCTGCTCCACCAACTAGGCAGCCAAGACTTCCAGCTCCACCACCACAAACTCCTGTTCCCACTCCCAATAATGGTCTGTGCTTCAGGTGTGGTCAACCAGGACACCATGCTAGGGAATGCAACCAGAACTAGAATCAACTGGCCCTCCCAGCAACTGGTCGTGGAAGCAACCAGCCCCGCAACAACAATGCCAAGTCTTATGGTCGTGTTCATGCCAACTACGTTGATCTCAATGAAGTTCTAGACCAGCCCGCTACCGTGATGGGACACTCCTCGTAAATTCAGCACCAGCATCTGTTTTATTTGATACAGGTGCATCACATTCATTCATGTCAGAGGATTTTGCATTCATGCATGGCATTAAAAGCGAGGGCCTGAACACTTCGCTATTAGTACATACTCCCGCGGGCCAATGTCGGACCTCCATGATTTGCAACGACGTCCCCGTTGAAATCGAAGGACTGGAATTCCTTGCTTCTCCCATCGTACTGAAGTCTTGTAGCATCGACCTCATTCTGGGAATGGATTGGTTGAAAGCGCATACTGCTTCTATAGTTTGCGCCACTAAGGTCGTCCATCTGCTACACCCTTCTGATGAAATAATTGCTTACCAAGCTCATCTAGTTCAGAACGCCGAGGCATGGCTTTATGCCTTAAATGCGTTGAACGCTGCACCACTCGAGGGCATTGAAAACATTCCCGTCGTTCGTCAATTCCAAGACATCTTCCCAGAAGAACTTCTAGGGATTCCCCCTGCTAGAGCTGTCGAATTCATCATCGACTTGAAACCCGGCACCACCCCTATAGCCAAACGACCTTACAAGATGCCGCCACATGAACTCATTGAGCTTAAGGAGGAAATCGACAAATCTCTTGTCAAAGGTTTCATTCGCCCAAGTTGCTCTCCTTGGGGAGCACCTTCTCTCTTTGTTAAGAAGGATGGGACAAACCGATTAGTCCAAGACTACCGTCCTATAAACCAAGCTACCATTCAGAATAAATATCCTCTTCCTCGGATCAATGATCTTTATGATCAACTAGCTGGCTCATCAGTGTTATCCAAACTCGACTTGAGGTTGGGTTACCACCAGATCCATGTTCGTGAAGAGGACATCCCAAAAACCGCCTTCGTGACTTGGTATGGATCATACGAGTACACCGTCATGTCATTCGGCTTAACGAATGCTCCTGCCACCTTCTCCCGTCTGATGAACTATATATTCATGGATTACCTTGACAAGTTCGTCGTGGTTTATCTAGATGATATCCTTGTATTTTCCAAGAACAAAGAAGAACATACTGAACATCTTCGTCTTGTGCTGGAAAAGCTTCGAGAGCATCAACTGTATGCTAAGTATTCCAAGTGTGAATTCTGGCTCCCCGAAGTAACCTATCTTGGGCATGTCATCTCCAAGGATGGTATTGCCATCAACCCTGAACGAGTTCAGGCTATTCTCGATTGGACTCCTCCGAAGAATGTCAAGCAAGTCCGAAGCTTTCTCGGTCTCGCCAGCTATTGTCGTCGATTCGTCGAGAACTTCTCCAAGATTGCCAGGCCTCTGACTAATCTGTAACATAAGGGTGTCAAGTTCGACTGGACAGACAAGTGCCAGGAAAGTTTCCAGGCGCTCAAAGACAAGTTGACTTCTGGCCCCGTGCTTGCTCCACCTGATACTCAGAAGGACTTCGTCATTTACTGCGACGCTTCCCGTCAAGGATTAGGCTGTTTCCTAATGCAAGAGCGCAGAGTGATTGCTTATGCCTCTCGTCAACTGTTCCCTCACAAAGAAAACTACCGAGTTCACGACCTCGAGCTTGCTGTTGTCATTCATGCACTGAAGCAGTGGCGACATTACCTTCTCGGTAATCGTTGCGAGATCTTCACCGACCACCAAAGTCTGAAGTATCTGTTTACTCAGCCAGATCTGAACCTCCGTCAGCAGAGATGGATGGAGACTGTTGCAGACTTTGACGTGGGTATATCCTATACCCCTGGCAAGGCTAATGTAATGGCTGATGCCTTGAGCCGCAAGTCTTACTGCAACCACCTCCAGGTTCACAAACTTCAGCCCTCGCTTATCGAAGAATTTAGAAAGTTGAACCTTCATATTGTTCCTCCTGGAGCACTCGCTCCCCCTCCCCCGGAGTTCCGCAAGATGAATCTTCTTGTTGTTACTAAGGGTTCTCTAAATACCCTGGCTGTCGTACCAGATCTCGTAGCTGGTATAAAGACTATTCAAGGTTATGACTCTGAAGTCCATAAGAATAAATGCCATCTAGCAAAAGGAAAGCCCTCATTCTTCGCTATCGCCGACGATGGCGCCTTGTACTTCAAAGGCCGCCTAGTGGTACCATGTTCGAAGAAAAACCTGGATAAGACTAAAAGGGTTATGCAAGAAGCTCATGATACGCCTCTGTCCATCCATCCTGGTAGTACAAAGATGTACCAGGATATTCGTCAAAGATTCTGGTGGTCTAATATGAAGCAGGACATTGCTCATTATGTTGTTGAGTGTGACGTTTGTCGCCGTATCAAAGCAGAGCATCAAAGGCCTGCTGGAACTCTGCAACCTATCTCTATTCCTGAATGGAAATGGGACCATGTTGAAATGGACTTCGTCACTGGATTTCCCAAATCGCAGAAAGGTAATGATGCTATTCTTGTCGTCATTGACCGGCTTTCCAAAGTTGCCCATTTTCTGGCGGTCAAAGAGACAATCACTGCTAGTCAGCTTGCTACTCTCTACATGGCCAGAATTGTTTCACTTCACGGTATTCCACTGGTTATCAGTTCAGACCGTGGCAGCTTATTCACTTCAAGATTCTGGGCAAGTTTCCAAGAAGCTATGGGGACTCATCTGTCGTTCAGTACTGCGTTTCATCCTCAGTCGCAAGGACAGGTTGAACGTGTCAACCAAGTTCTCGAAGACATTCTTCGAGCTTGTGTAATTTCATTCGGCAAGAAATGGGAGGAATCTCTTCCATATGCCGAGTTCTCTTATAATAATAGCTATCAAGCTAGTCTGAAGATGTCCCCCTTCGAAGTGCTATATGGACGAAAGTGTCGGACCCCTCTGAACTGGTCGGAAACTGGGGAACGTCCACTCTTCGATCCGGATATTATCCAACAGGCCGAAGAGCAAGTCCGCATTATTCGCCAGAATCTCAAGACTGCTCAGTCACGTCAGAAGAGTCAGTATGACCGTCATCACAAAGACATGGTCTATCAACCTAGCGAAAAGGCTTATCTTCGAGTTACACCAATGAAGGGTGCTCACCGCTTCGGGATCAAGGGCAAGCTAGCTCCTCGCTATATCGGTCCCTTCACTATTCTCGAAAGGCGTGGAAAAGTGGCATATCAACTGGAGCTTCCGCCGAACCTTTCTCAGGTTCACGATGTGTTCCACGTGTCACAGCTCCGCCGTTGCTTCAAGGATCCAATCCGAGCAGTGGATCATGAAGTGCTCGAATTGCAACAGGACCTCTCCTATAAAGAGCATTCGGTCCGCATTCTCGACCAAGCTGAACGCCGCACACGTCAGAAGGCGATCAAGTTCCTCAAAGTCCAGTGGTCGAATCATTCTGAAGATGAAGCCACTTGGGAACGCGAGGACCGCCTACGTGATGAATACCCCGCACTGTTTCCTTCTACCTCCTAAATCTCGGGATGAGATTTCTTGTAGTGGAGGAGAATTGTGACGCCCGGATATTTAAGCTACAGTAAAACTCTCCTAATGATGCCATGTCATCTTTGATTACTATTGCTAAACTTTCGTTAGTTCAAACCGATTCAAAATCAATTCAAAAATATGGCAAACAACAAAAGTTTTTAAAAGTTGAAACAAAAATATTCGGTGGATGCCGAATATTACGAGGGTAATTATAGTGCAGCAAACATATTTTTAGAAAATACCTAAATGCCCTAAAATGAAATAAAACAGAAAGAAAATAAATAAAAGAAAGAAAATACAAAATGGAAAAGCAAACAGAAAACAAAAAAAGAGAAACCCCCCTAGGCTGTGGCCCAACTGGGCCAAACCACCAGGCCCAGCCGGCCACCCACCCCCCACTCCTTATCCACTACACCACCCCCACCCACTCCACCGACACCCCACACCCCCCTGAAAATATCTCCTCCCCCTCCTCTCTCCCAGTTTGGATCGGGATCGAGAGGAGGCCACCGCCGCCTGGAACCGCTCGACGCCGCCCGGACCGCCCGTCGCCGTTGGCCACCGCCGCCCGGAGCGCTTCCCCGCCGGCCTGCCTCCCCTCCGGCGCACGTCTCCGACCTCCCCCTCGAGCCCTGCTGCCACGGACCCTGCGGACCCCTGTGAGGCCTCGCCCCTCTCCCTCGCTCGATCACCGCGCCATGCCCGCGCCATCCGCGCTCTCGCACGCGCCGCGGCCCCTGCAGGCTGCGCCCGGGCCGCGCTCGAGTTCGCCTCGCGCCGCGACCCCCCCCCCCCCCCCCCCCCCCCCCCCCCCCGTGTCGCCGCTCGCCGCACGCCCTCGTCCCGACCATGCCTCGCCTCCTCTGCACACCGCGCCCGCCGGAGCTAGCCCGGGCTCCCCGCGCCCATCACCGCGCCCTTCCCATCGTCTGCTCGCGCACGTCGCCGGCCGCGACCACGCGCCGCCGTGGACCTGCTGCTGCTCCCTCGCGCTTGCCCGCAGCCGCCATCGCCGCTCCTGCCGCTGCTCAAGCCCGCCTGGCCACGGACGCCCCACGCTGGCCATGCCTACTGTCGCCCGAGGCCGCGCCCGGCTCCCCTCGTCCCTGCCCGTGGCCGTCTTGGTCGAAGCCACGCTCGGCCCGCCGTTTCCCCTGCCCTCCGCCCCTGCTCCGCTGTGGCTTGCTGCTCACTGGAGCCGCTGCTCACCGAAGCTCCCCGCCGTTCGCCGCCCCGCACGCCTCAGCTCGCCGGCACACCGGCGCCCGCGCCCGCCAGCCGCCCCGTCGGGTGTGCCCCCGTGGGCCAGCGCCCGTTCGGGGCTGTGCCCGTTAGCCCGTGTGCCTGCTATGGTTTCTGGGCCAATGACACAAGGGGCCCACGCCCCTGAACGTTTAAAAAAATTAAATTAAAAATAAATATGTTAACTAATTAATTAATTAAATTAATCCTATTTAATTAAACTAATTAGATTATTAACCTAATGATTAATTAACCTAATTAACTACTGTTAATTAGCTAATTAATTAGTATGACAATGGGGCCCACTCCCTAATTAATTTTGATTAGTTTAATTAAACTGTTTAATTAAAATGTGTCACTGACCAGTGGGACCCACTGGTCAGGTTGACCAGTCAACCCCCGTTGACTGCTGACGTCAGCATGACATCATGCTGATGTCATAAATCCATTTCAAATTAATTTAAATAATTAATTAAATTCCGGAAATTAATAAAATCTTTAGAAAATCATATCATTTAATCCATAACTCGGATCAAATTATTTTCAACATGAAAGTTGCTCAGAACGACGAGACGAATCCGGATACGCAGCCCGTTCGTCCGCCATGCATCCCTAGCATAGCGAACACGCAACTTTCCCCCTCCGGCTCCTCTGCCCGAAAACGCGAAACACCGGGGATAATTTCCCGGATGTTCCCCCCTTCACCGGTACCACCTCGTACCGCGTTAGGGCACACCTAGCATCACGCTTTGTCATGTCATGCATCGTCATGCATTTGTTTGCATTATATTTATTGTTTCTTCCCCCTCTTCTCTTGCTAGACACCGAGACCGACGCCGCTGCTACCCAGTACGACTACGGTGTTGACGACCACTCTCTCTTGCCAGAGCAACCAGGCAAGCCCCCCCCCTTGATCACCAGATATCGCCTACTCTCCTCTATACTGCTTGCATTAGAGTAGTGTAGCATGTTACTGCTCTCCGTTAATCCTATCCTGATGCATAGCATGTCATTGTCGGTACTACTGTTGATACCTTACCGGCAATCCTACATGCTTAGTATAGGTTGCTAGTAATCCATCAGTGGCCCTACATTCTAGTCCGTCTGCCATGCTATACTATCGGGCCGTGATCACTCGGGAGTTGATCACGGGTATATACTTATACATAATATATGATACTGATGATGACTAAAGACGGGTCGGCTCGTAGGAGTACCCGCGAGTGATCCACGGATTGGGTCCGAAAGGACGTTTGTCCCGACGGCCCTCTGAGTGGATCTTTGTGGCGAAGCGACAGGGTAGGTTGAGACCACCTAGGTGAGAGGTGGGCCTAGCCCTGGTCGGCATTCGCGGTTATTTCAAGATAACACGTTTAACGAGATCTTGGTATTTGATCTGAGTCTGGCTACTGGCCTATACGCACTAACCATCTACGCGGGGACAGTTATGGGCACTCGACGTCGTGGTATCAGCCGAAGCCTTCGTGACGTCAGTGACTGAGCGGCGCGCGCCGGATTGGACTGGAACGCCTGCTAGGCTAGGTCTGCTTCCGGCCGCGTTCGCAACGTGCAGGTGTGCAAAGGGCGATGGGCCCAGACCCCTGCGCCATAGGATTTAGACCGGCGTACTGACCTCTCTGCTGTGCCTAGGTAGGGCTGCGACGTGTTGATCTTCCGAGGCCGGGCATGACCCAGAAAAGTGTGTCCGGCCAAATGGGATCGAGCGTGTTGGGTTATGTGGTGCACCCCTGCAGGGAAGTTAATCTATTCGAATAGCTGTGTCCCTCGGTAAAAGGACGACCCAGAGTTGTACCTCGACCTTATGACAACTAGAACCGAATACTTAATAAAACACACCCTTCCAAGTGCTAGATACAACGGGTGGTCGCTCTCTCACAGGGCGACGAGGGGAGGATCATCGGTTAGGATTATGCTATGCGATGCTACTTGGTGAATTTAGCATCTACTCTCTTCTGCATGCTGCAAGATGGAGGTGGCCAGAAGCGTAGTCTTCGATAGGACTAGCTATCCCCTCTTATTCCGGCATTCTGCAGTTCAGTCCACATATGATACCCTTATTCCATTTGATACTAGTGCATACATATGTAGTGTAGCTCCTTGCTTGTGAGTACTTTGGATGAGTACTCACGGTTGCTTTTCTCCCCCTTTTCCCCCTTTCTATACTCGATTGCTGCGACCAGACGGTGGAGCCCAGGAGCCAGACGCCACCGTCGACGACGACTACTACTACTCGGGAGGTGCCTACTACTACGTGCAGCCCGCTGACGGCGACCAGGAGTAGTTAGGAGGATCCCAGGCAGGAGGCATGCGCCTCTTTCGATCTGTATCCCAGTTTGAGTTAGCCTTCTTAAGGCAAACTTGTTTAACTTATGTCTGTACTCAGATATTGTTGCTTCCGCTGACTCGTCTAAGATCGAGCTCTTGTATTCGAGCCCTCGAGGCCCCTGGCTTGTAATATGATGCTTGTATGACTTATTTTATTTGTAGAGTTGTGTTGTGATATCTTCCCGTGAGTCCCTAATCTTGATCGTACACGTTTGCGTGTATGATTAGTGTATGACTGAATAGGGGGCGTCACAGGCGAGTTGCCCCAGGCCGGCATGGGGCGGGGTGGGGGAGTACGGCGATAGGGCATCGTCGCTGTCGTGGATGATGCCGCTGAAGGAAATATGCCCTAGAGGCAATAATAAAGTTATTATTTATTTCCTCATATCATGGTAAATGTTTATTATTCATGCTATAATGGTATTAACCAGAAACATAATACATGTGTGAATACATAGACAAACATAGTGTCACTAGTATGCCTCTACTTGACTAGCTCATTGATCAAAGACGGTTGAGTTTCCTAGCCATAGACATGAGTTGTCATTTGATCAACGGGATCACATGATTAGGATAATGATGTGATTGACATGACCCATTCCGTTAGCTTAGCACTTGATCGTTTAAGTTTACTTCTATTGCTTTCTTCATGACTTATACATGTTCCTATGACTATGAGATTATGCAACTCCCGATTACTGGAAGAACACTTTGTGTGCTACCAAACGTCACAACGTAACTGGGTGATTATAAAGGTGCTCTACAGGTGTCTCCGATGGTGTTCGTTGAGTTGGCATAGATCGAGAATAGGATTTGTCACTCCGATTGTCGGAGAGGTATCTCTGGGCCCTCTCGGTAATGCACATCCCTATAAGCCTTGCAAGCAATATGACTAATGAGTTAGTTACGGGATGATGCATTATGGAACGAGTAAAGAGACTTGCCGGTAACGAGATTGAACTAGGTATTGAGATACCGACGATAAAATCTCGGGCAAGTAACATACTGATGACAAAGGGAACAACGTATATTGTTATGCGGTTTGACTAATAAAGATCTTCGTAGAATATGTAGGAACCAATATGAGCATCCAGGTTCCGCTACGTGTCTCGGTCATGTCTACATAATTCTCGAACCCGTAGGGTCCGCACGCTTAAAGTTCTGTGACGATCGGTATTATGAGTTTTTGTGTTTTGTTGTACCGAAGGTAGTTTGGAGTCCCGGATATGATCACGGACATAACGAGAAGTCTCGAAATGGTCGAGATGTAAAGATCGATATATTGGACGACTATGTTCGGACACCGGAAGTGTTTCGGGAGGTGTCGGATATATACCGGAGTACCGGGGGGTTACCGGAACCCCCCGGGGAGTATATTGGGCCTAATGGGCCTTAGTGGGAGAAGAGGAGGGCCGGCCAGGGCAGCCGCGCGCCCCCTCCCCCTCTAGTCCGAATTGGACAAGGAGGGGGGCGCCCCTCTTTCCTTCTCTTCTTCTCTCCCTTCCTCTCCTACTCCTACTACTACTTGGAAGGGGGGAGTCCTACTCTGAGTGGGAGTAGGACTCCTCATGGGGCGTGATGACCCACAAGTATAGGGGATCTATCGTAGTCCTTTTGATAAGTAAGAGTGTCGAACCCAACGAGGAGCAGAAGGAAATGATAAGCGGTTTCCAGCAAGGTATTCTCTGCAAGTAGTGAAATAAGTGTCAACAGATAGTTTTGTGATAAGATAATTTGTAACGAGCAACAAGTAACAAAAGTAAATAAAGTGCAGCAAGGTGGCCCAATCCTTTTGTAGCAAAGGACAAGCCTGGACAAACTCTTATATGATGTAAAGCGCTCCCGAGGACACATGGGAATATCGTCAAGCTAGTTTTCATCATGCTCATATGATTCGCGTTCGGTACTTTGATAATTTGGTATGTGGGTGGACCGGTGCTTGGGTGCTGCCCTTACTTGGACAAACATCCCACTTATGATTAACCTCTATTGCAAGCATCCGCAAATACAACAAAAGTATTAAGGTAAACCTAACCATAGCATGAAACATATGGATCCAAATCAGCCCCTTACGAAGCAACGCATAAACTAGGGTTTAAGCTTCTGTCACTCTAGCAACCCATCATCTACTTATTACTTCCCAATGCCTTCCTCTAGGCCCAAACAATGGTGAAGTGTCATGTAGTCGACGTTCACATAACACCACTAGAGGAGAGACAACATACATTTCATTAAAATATTGAACGAATACCAAATTCACATGACTACTAATAGCAAGACTTCTCCCATGTCCTCAGGAACAAAAGTAACTACTCAAAAAGCATAAACATGTTCATAATCAGAGGGGTATTAATGTGCATATAGGATCTGAACATATGATCTTCCACCAATTAAACTAACTAGCATCAACTACAAGGAGTAATTAACACTACTAGCAACCTACTAGCACCAATCCCGGACTTGGAGACAAGAATTGGATACAAGAGATAAACTAGGGTTTTGAGATGAGATGGTGCTGATGAAGATGTTGATGGAGATTGCCCTCTCCCGATGAGAGGAGCGTTGGTGATGACGATGGCGATGATTTCCCCCTCCGAGAGGGAAGTTTCCCCGGCAACGGCGCCAGAAAAAGGTCTTGATAACCCACAAGTATAGGGGATCAATTGTAGCCTCTTTCGATAAGTAAGAGTGTCGAACCCAATGAGGAGCTAAAGGTATAACAAATATTCCCTCAAGTTCTATCGACCACCGATACAACTCTATGCACGCTTAACGTTCGCTTTACCTAGAACAAGTATGAAACTAGAAGTACTTTGTAGGTGTTTTTGGATAGTTTTGCAAGATAATAAAGAACGAGTAAATAAAAAGTAGGGGTTGTTTAGATAAAGACACAACTAAGTTAGGTTTAGTAAAGAGCTTGTTGTTACGAGAAAGTTATTTGTCCCTAGGCAATTGATAACTAGATCGGTAATCATTATTGCAATATTATTTGAGGGAGAGGCATAAGCTAACATACTTTCTCTACTTGGATCATATTCACTTATGATTGGAACTCTAGCAAGCATCCGCAACTACTAAAGATCATTAAGGTTAAACCCGACCATAGCATTAAAGTATCAAGTCCTCTTTATCCCATATGCAAACAACCTACTTACTCGGGTCTGTGCTTTTGTCACTCACGCCACCCACCATAAGCAAATCATGAACATATTGCAAACCCTATAGCGGGGATCCCTCACGCTTGCATGACATGGAGAGCACCATAGGACAGCACGAATAATAAAACATGCAACTCAAACCAATCATGATCATCAAATAACCCATAGGACAAAACGGATCTACTCAAACATCATAGGATAGCCATACATAATTGGGAAATAATATATTGCGTTGAGCACCATGTTTAAGTATAGATTACAGTGGGTAAAATAGGGTTTACACCGCTGCATAGAGGGGGGAAGATTTGGTGATGATGGCGGTGAAGTTGTTGGTGAAGATTGCGGTGATGATGATGGCCCCCGATGGCACTCCGGTGCCACCGGAAGCGAGGGGGGAGAGCCCGCTCCTTCTTCTTCTTCCTTGACCTCCTCCCTAGATGAGAGAAGGGTTTCCCCTCTGGTCCTTGGTCTCCATGGCATGAGAGGGGCGAGAGCCCCTCCGAGATTGGATCTGTCTCTCTGTCTCTCTCTGTTTTTGTGTTCCCAGATTCTGGCCTTTCACCGTTTCTTATATTCCCGGAGATCCGTAACTCCGATTGGGCTGAAATTTTAACACGATCTCTATCCGGTATTAGCTTTCTTGCAGTGAAAGAAGGGCATCAACCGCCTTACGGGGTGGCCACGAGGGTCTGGGGCGCCCCCCCCTGCCTCGTGGCCCCCTCGGGCATCGTCTCGCGTGGATTTTTCTTCCCAAAAATCACATATATTCCAAAAAAATCTCCGTCAGTTTTTATCCCGTTTGGACTCCGTTTGATATGGATTTACTGCGAAACAAAAAAACATGCAACAAACAGGAACTGGCACTGGGCACTGGGTCAATAGGTTAGTCCCAAAAATAATATAAGAGTGGATAATAAAGCCCAATAATGTCCAAAACGGAAGATAATATAGCATGGAACAATCAAAAATTATAGATACGACGGAGACGTATCAGCATCCCCAAGCTTAATTCCTGCTCGTCCTCGAGTAGGTAAATGATAAAAAAGATAATTTTTGATGTGGAATGCTACCTAGCATAATCTTGATCATGTAATCTAATCATGGCATGAATATTAAGACACGAATGATTCAAAGCAATAGTCTATCATTTGACATTAAGATAATAATACTTCAAGCATACCAATAAAGCAACCATGTCTTTTCAAAATAACATGGCCAAAGAAAGTTATCCCTACAAAATCATATAGTCTGGCTATGCTTCATCTTCACCACATAAAATATTCAAATCATGCACAACCCCGATGACAAGCCAAGCAATTGTTTCATACTTTTGATGTTCTCAAACCTTTTCAACTTTCACGCAATACATGAGCGTGAGCCATGGATATAGCACTATGGGTGGAATAGAATATGATGGTGGAGGTTGTGTGGAGAAGACAAAAAGGAGAAGATAGTCTCACATCAACTAGGCGTATCAACGGGCTATGGAGATGCCCATCAATAGATATCAATGTGAGTGAGTAGGGATTGCCATGCAACGGATGCACTAGAGCTATAAGTGTATGAAAGCTCAAACTGGAAACTAAGTGGGTGTGCATCCAACTTGCTTGCTCATGAAGACCTCGGGCATTTGAGGAAGTCCATCATCGGAATATACAAGCCAAGTTCTATAATGAAAATTCCCACTAGTATATGAAAGTGATAACTCAAGAGACTCTCTATATGAAGAACATGGTGCTACTCTGAAGCACAAGTGCACTAAAAGGATAGTAACATTGTCCCTTCTCTCTTTTTCTCTCATTTTTTTGTTTTTTTGGGCCTTCCTTTTTTTTGGCCTTTCTCTCTTTTTTTCTTTTTTTTTGTCCGGAGTCTCATCCCGACTTGTGGGGGAATCATAGTCTCCATCATGCTTTCCTCACTGGGACAATGCTCTAATAATGATGATCATCACACTTTTATTTACTTACAACTCGATACTAGAACAAAGATATGACTATATGAATGCCTCCGGCGGTGTACCGGGATGTGCAATGATCTAGCGTAGCAATGGCATCAAAAAATGGACAATCCATGAAAATATCATGATAGCTATCTTACGATCATGCAAAGCAATATGACAATAAATGCTCAAGTCATGTATATGATGATGATGGAAGTTGCATGACAATATATCTCGGAATGGCTATGGAAATGCCATGATAGGTAGGTATGGTGGCTGTTTTGAGGAAGGTATATGGTGGTTTATGTGTGACAGAGTGTATCATATCACGGGGTTTGGATGCACCGGCGAAGTTTGCACTAACTCTCGAGGTGAGAAAGGGCAATGCACGGTACCAAAGAGGCTAGCAATGATGGAAGGGTGAGAGTGCGTATAATCCATGGACTCACATTAGTCATAAAGAACTCATATACTTATTGCAAAAGTTTATTAGCCCTCAAAGCAAAGTACTACTACGCATGCCCCTAGGGGGATAGATTGGTAGGAAAAGACCATCGCTCGTCCCCGACCGCCACTCATAAGGAAGACAATCAATAAATAAATCATGCTCCAACTTCGTTACATAACGGTTCACCATACATGCAGGCTACTGGAATCACAAACATCAACACAAGTATTTCTACTAATCCACAACTACCCGCTAGCATGACTCTAATATCACCATCTTTATATCGCAAAACTATTGCAAGGAATGAAACATATCATATTCAGTGATCTACAAGTTTTATGTAGGATTTTATGACTAACCATGTGAATGACCAGTTCCTGTCATCTCTCTAAATAGATATAAGTGAAGCAAGAGAGTTTAATTCTTTCTACAAAAGATATGCCCACGCTCTAACAAATATAAGTGAAGCAAAAGAGCATTCTACAAATGGCGGTTTTCTATGTAAAGAGAAACAGGCAATCCAAACTTCAAATCATATAAGTGAAGCACATGAAGCATTCTATAAAGCCATACTCAAAAGATATAAGTGAAGTGCATAGAGCATTCTATAAATCAACCAAGGACTATCTCATACCAGCATGGTGCATAAAACAAAAATGAAAAGTAAATGCAAAAGATGCTCCAAGATTGCACATATCACATGAATGAAACGAATCCGAAAACATATCGATACTTGTTGAAGAAAGTGTTGGGGAACTAGTAATTTCAAAAATTATCCTACACACACGCAAGATCATGGTGATGCATAGCAACGAGAGGGGAGAGTGTTGTCCACGTACCCTCGTAGACAGTAAGAGGAAGCGTTTAGCACAACGCGGTTGATGTAGTCGTACGTCTTCACGATCCGACCGATCAAGTACCGAACGTACGGCACCTCCGAGTTCAGCACACGTTCAGCCCGATGACGTTCCTCGAACTCCGATCCAGCTGAGTGTTGAGGGAGAGTTTTGTCAGCACGCGGCGTGGTGACGATGTTGACGTTCTACCGACACAGGGCTTCGCCTAAGCAACACTACAATATTATCGAGGTGGACTATGGTGGAGGGGGGCACCGCACACGGCTAAGAGATCAATGATCTAAAGTTGTGTCTAGGGTGCCCCCATGCCCCTGTATATAAAGGAGCAAGGGGGGTGTGGCCGGCCAGGGCTAGGCGCGCCAGGAGGAGTCCTACTCCCCCTGGGAGTAGGACTCCGCCCTTTCCTATTTGGATTAGGACTTGAGGGGAAGAAGGAAAGAGGGGGGCCGGCCCCCTTGCCCTAAACCAATTTGGTTTGGGCCTAGGGGGGCGCGCCCCATACTCCTCTTGCCGCCCTCCTTTTCCACTAAGGCCCATGTAGTCCCATTATGCTCCAGGGGGGTTCCGGTAACCTCCCGGTAGTTTGGTAAAATCCCGATTTCACCCGGAACACTTCCGATATCCAAATATAGGCTTCCAATATACCAATCTTCATGTCTCAACCATTTCGAGACTCCTCGTCATGTCCGTGATCACATCCGGGAATCTAAACAACCTTCGGTACCTCAAAACATATAAACTCATAATAAAACTGTCATCGTAACGTTAAGCGTGCGGACCCTATGGGTTCGAGAACTATGTAGACATGACCGAGACACGTCTCCGGTCAATAACCAATAGCGGAACCTGGATGCTCATATTGGCTCCTACATATTCTATGAAGATCTTTATCGGTCAAATCGCAAAACATACATTGTTCCCTTTGTCATCGGTATGTTACTTGTCCGAGATTCGATCATCGGTATCTCAATACCTAGTTCAATATCGTTACCGGCAAGTCTCTTTACTCGTTCCGTAATACATCATCTGACAACTAACTCATTAGTTGCAATGCTTGCAAGGCTTTAAGTGATGTGCATTATCGAGAGGGCCCAAAGATACCTCTCCGTCAATCGGAGTGACAAATCCTAATCTCGAAATACGCCAACCCAACAAATACCTTTGGAGACACCTGTAGAGTACCTTTATAATCACCCAGTTACGTTGTGACGTTTGGTAGCACACAAAGTGTTTCTCCGTTAAATGGGAGTTGCATAATCTCATAGTCATAGGAACATGTATAAGTCATGAAGAAAGTAATAGCAACATACTAAACAATCGTGTGCTAAGCTAACGGAATGGGTCATGTCAATCACATCATTCTCCTAATGATGTGATCTCGTTAATCAAATGACAACTCATGTCTATGGTTAGGAAAGATAACCATCTTTGATCAACGAGCTAGTCAAGTAGAGGCATACTAGTGACACTCTATTTGTCTATGTATTCACACATGTATTATGTTTCCGGTTAATACAATTCTAGCATGAATAATAAACATTTATCATGATATAAGGAAATAAATAATAACTTTATTATTGCTTCTAGGGCATATTTCCTTCAGTCTCCCACTTGCACTAGAGTCAATAATCTAGATTACACAATAATGATTCTAATACCCATGGAGCCTTGGTGCTGATCATGTTTTGCTCATGGAAGAGGCTTAGTTAGTGGGTCTGCAACATTCAGATCCGTATGTATCTTGCAAATTTCTATGTCTCCCACCTGGACTAGATCCCGGATGGAATTGAAGTGTCTCTTGATGTGTTTGGTTCTCTTGTGAAATCTGGATTCCTTCGCTAAGGCAATTGCTCCAGTATTGTCACAAAAGATTTTCATTGGACCCGATGCACTAGGTATAACACCTAGATCGGATATGAACTCCTTCATCCAGACTCCTTCATTTGCTGCTTCCAAAGCAGCTATGTACTCCGCTTCACATGTAGATCCCGCCACGACGCTTTGTTTAGAACTGCACCAACTGACAGCTCCACCGTTCAATGTAAACACGTATCCGGTTTGCGATTTAGAATATTCCGGATCCGTTTCAAAGCTTGCATCAACATAACCACTTATGATGAGCTCTTTGTCACCTCCATAAACGAGAAACATATCCTTAGTCCTTTTCAAGTACTTCAGGATGTTCTTGACCGCTGTCCAGTGATCCACTCTTGGATTACATTGGTACCTCCCTGCTAGACTTATAGCAAGGCACACATCAGGTCTGGTACACAACATTGCATACATGATAGAGCCTATGGCTGAAGCATAGGGAACATCTTTCACCTTATCTCTATCTTCTGCAGTGGTCGGGCATTGAGTCTTACTCAATTTCACACCTTCTAACACAGGCAAGAACCCTTTCTTTGCTTGATCCATCTTGAACTTCTTCAAAATTTTGTCAAGGTATGTGCTTTGTGAAAGTCCTATTAAGCGTCTTGATCTATCTCTATAGATCTTAATGCCTAATATGTAAGCAGCTTCACCGAGGTCTTTTATTGAAAAACTCTTATTCAAGTATCTTTTATGCTATCCAGAAATTCTATATCATTTCCAATCAGCAATATGTCATCCACATATAATATTAGAAATGCTATAGAGCTCCCACTCACTTTCTTGTAAATACAGGCTTCTCCAAAAGTCTGTACAAAACCAAATGCTTTGATCACACTATCAAAGCGTTTATTCCAACTCCGAGAGGCTTGCACCAGTCCATAAATGGATCGCTGGAGCTTGCACACTTTGTTAGCTCCCTTTGGATCGACAAAACCTTCTGGTTGCATCATATACAACTCTTCTTCTAGAAATCCATTCAAGAATGCAGTTTTTACATCCATCTGCCATATTTCATAATTATAAAACGCGGCAATTGCTAACATGATTCGGACAGACTTAAGCATCGCTACTGGTGAGAAGGTCTCATCGTAGTCAATCCCTTGAACTTGTCAAAAACCTTTTGCAACAAGTCGAGCTTTGTAGACAGTAACATTACCGTCAGCGTCAGTCTTCTTCTTAAAGATCCATTTATTCTCAATTGCTTTCCGATCAGCGGGCAAGTCAACCAAAGTCCACACTTTGTTCTCATACATGGATCCCATCTCAGATTTCATGGCTTCATGCCATTTTGCGGAATCTGGACTCACCATCGCTTCTTCATAGTTCGTAGGTTCATCATGATCTAGTAGCATGACTTCCAGAATAGGATTACCGTACCACTCTGGTGCGGATCTTACTCTGGTTGACCTACGAGGTTCAGTAACAGCTTGATCTAAAGTTTCATGATCATCATCATTAACTACCTCACTAATTGGTGTAGGTGTCGCAGAAACCGTTTTCTGTGATGAACTACTTTCCAATAATGGAGCAGGTACTGTTACCTCATCAACTTCTACTTTCCTCCCACTCACTTCTTTCGAGAGAAACTCCTTCTCTAGAAAAACTCCGAATTTAGCAACAAAAGTCTTGCCTTCGGATCTGTGATAGAAGGTGTACCCAACAGTTTCCTTTGGGTATCCTATGAAGACACATTTCTCCGATTTGGGTTCGAGCTTATCAGGTTGAAGCTTTTTCACATAAGCATCGCAGCCCCAAACTTTCAGAAACGACAACTTTGGCTTCTTGCCAAACCATAGTTCATAAAGCGTCATCTCAACGGATTTCGATGGTGCCCTATTTAACGTGAATGCGGCCGTCTCTAAAGCATAACCCCAAAACGATAGCGGTAAATCAGTAAGAGACATCATAGATCGCACCATATCTAGTAAAGTACGATTACGACGTTCGGACACACCATTACGTTGTGGTGTTCTGGGTGGCGTGAGTTGCGAAACTATTCCGCATTGTTTCAAATGTAGACCAAACTCGTAACTCAAATATTCTCCTCCACGATCAGACCGTAGAAACTTTATTTTCTTGTTACGATGATTTTCAACTTCACTCTAAAATTCTTTGAACTTTTCAAATGTTTCAGACTTATGCTTCATTAAGTAGATATACCCATATCTGCTTAAATCATCTGTGAAGGTGAGAAAATAACGATATCCGCCACGAGCCTCAACATTCATCAGACCACATACATCTGTATGTATGATTTCTAACAAATCTGTTTCTCTCTCCATAGTTTCGGAGAACGGCGTTTTAGTCATCTTGCCCATGATGCATGGTTCGCAAGTACCAAGTGATTCATAATCAAGTGGTTCCAAAAGTCCATCAGTATGGAGTTTCTTCATGCGCTTTACACCGATATGACCTAAACGGCAGTGCCACAAATAAGTTGCACTATCATTATCAACGCTGCATCTTTTGACTTCAACATTATGAATATGTGTGTCACTACTATCGAGGTTCAATAAGAATAGACCACTCTTCAAGGGTGCATGACCATAAAAGATATTACTCGTATAAATAGAACAACCATTATTCTTTGATTTAAATGAATAACCGTCTCGCATCAAACAAGATCCAGATATAATGTTCATGCTCAACGCTGGCACCAAATAACAATTATTTAGGTCTAATACTAATCATGAAGGTAGATGTAGAGGTAGCGTGCCGACCGCGATCACATCGACTTTGGAACCATTTCCCACGCGCATCGTCACCTCGTCCTTAACCAATCTTCGCTTAATTCGTAGCCCCTGTTTCGAGTTGCAAATATTAGCAACAGAACCAGTATCAAATACCCAGGTGCTACTGCGAGCATTAGTAAGGTACACATCAATAACATGTATATCACATATACCTTTGTTCACCTTGCCATCCTTCTTATCCGCCAAATACTTGGGGCAGTTCCGCTTCCAGTGACCAGTCTGCTTGCAGTAGAAGCACTCAGTTTCAGGCTTAGGTCTAGACTTGGGTTTCTTCTCTTGAGCAGCAACTTGCTTGCTGTTCTTCTTGAAGTTCCCCTTCTTCTTCCCTTTGCCCTTTTTCTTGAAACTAGTGGTCTTGTTGACCATCAACACTTGATGATTTCTACCTCCACAGCCTTTAGCATTACAAAGAGCTAGGGAATTGTTTTATTCATCCCTTGCATATTATAGTTCATCACAAAGCTCTTGTAGCTTGGTGGCGGTGATTGAAGAACTATGTCAATGACACTATCAACCGGAAGATTAACTCCCAGCTGAGTCAAGTGATTATGGTACCCATACATTCTGAGTATATGTTCACTGACAGAACTATTCTCCTCCATTTTGCAGCTGTAGAACTTATTGGAGACTTCATATCTCTCAATCTGGGAATTTTCTTGAAATATTAACTTCAACTCCTGGAACATCTCATATGCTCCATGACGTTCAAAACGTCGTTGAAGTCCCGGTTCTAAGCCGTAAAGCATGGCACACTGAACTATCGAGTAGTCATCAGCTCTGCTCTGCCAGACGTTCTTAGCATCGTCAGTTGCATCAGCAGCAGGCCTGGCACTCAGCGATGCTTCCAGGACGTAATTCTTCTGTGCAGCAATGAGGATAATCCTCAAGTTACGGACCCAGTCCGTGTAATTGCTACCATCATCTTTCAACTTTGCTTTCTCAAGGAACGCATTAAAATTCAACGGAACAACAGCACGAGCCATCTATCTACAATCAACATAGACAAGCAAGATACTATCAGGTACTAAGTTCATGATAAATTTAAGTTCAATTAATCATATTACTTAAGAACTCCCACTTAGATAGACATCCCTCTAATCTTCTAAGTGATCATGTGATCCAAATCAACTAAACCATGTCCGATCATCACGTGAGATGGAGTAGTTTCAATGGTGAACATAACTATGTTGATCATATCTACTATATGATTCACGCTTGAACTTTTGGTCTCCGTGTTCCGAGGCCATATCTGTTATATGCTAGGCTCGTCAAGTTTAACCTGAGTATTCTGCGTGTGCAACTGTTTTGCACCCGTTGTATTTGAACATAGAGCCTATCACACCCGATCATCACGTGGTTTCTCAGCACGAAGAACTTTCGCAATGGTGCATACTCAGGGAGAACACTTATACTTTGATAATTTAGTGAGGGATCATCTTATAATGCTACCGTCAATCAAAGCAAGATAAGATGCATAAAGATAAACATCACATGCCATCAATATAAGTAATATGATATGGCCATCGTCATCTTGGGCTTGTGATCTCCATCTCTGAAGCACCGTCATGATCACCATCGTCACCGGCGCGACACCTTGATCTCCATCGTAGCATCATTGTCGTCTCGCCAATATTATGCTTCCACGACTATCGCTACCGTTTAGTGATAAAGTAAAGCATTACAGGGCGATTGCATTGCATACAATAAAGCGACAACCATATGGCTCCTGCCAGTTGCCGATAACTCAGTTACAAAACATGATCATCTCATACAATAAAATTTAGCATCATGTCTTGACCATATCACATCACAACATGCCCTACAAAAACAAGTTAGACGTCCTCTACTTTGTTGTTGCAAGTTTTACGTGGCTGCTACGGGCTTAGCAAGAACCGTTCTTACCTACGCATCAAAACCACAACGATAGTTTGTCAAGTTGGTGTTGTTTTAACCTTCGCAAGGACCGGGCGTAGCCACACTCAGTTCAACTAAAGTTGGAGAAACTGACACCCGCCAGCCACCTATGTGCAAAGCACGTCGGTAGAACCAGTCTCGCGTAAGCGTACGCGTAATGTCGGTCCGGGCCGCTTCATCCAATAATACCGCTGAACCAAAGTATGACATGCCGGTAAGCAGTATGACTTATATCGCCCACAACTCACTTGTGTTCTACTCGTGCATATAACATCAACGCATAAAACCTGGCTCGGATGCCACTGTTGGGGAACGTAGTAATTTCAAAAATTATCCTACGCACACGCAAGATCATGGTGATGCATAGCAACGAGAGGGGAGAGTGGTGTCCACGTACCCTCATAGACCATAAGCGGAAGCGTTTAGCACAACGCGGTTGATGTAGTCGTACGTCTTCACGATCCGACCGATCAAGTACCGAGCGTACGGCACCTCCAAGTTCAGCACACGTTCAGCCCGATGACGTCCCTCGAACTCCGATCCAGCCAAGTGTTGAGGGAGAGTTTCGTCAGCACGACGGCGTGGTGACGATGTTGATGTTCTACCGACGCAGGGCTTCTCCTACGCACCACTACAGTATTATCGAGGTGGACTATGGTGGAGGGGGGCACCGCACACGACTAAGAGATCAATGATCTAAAGTTGTGTCTAGGGTGCCCCCTACCCCTGTATATAAAGGAGCAAGGGGGGTGCGGCCGGCCAGGGCTAGGCGCGCCAGGAGGAGTCCTACTCCCACTGGGAGTAGGCCTCCCCCCCCCCCTTTCCTATTTGGATTAGGACTTGAGGGGGAAGAAGGAAAGAGAGGGGCCGGCCCCCTTGCCGTAAACCAATTCAGTTTGGGCCTAGGGGGGCGCGCCCCATACTCCTCTTGCTGCCCTCCTTTTCCACTAAGGCCCATGTAGGCCCATTAAGCTCCCGGGGGGTTCCGGTAACCTCCCGGTAGTCCGGTAAAATCCTGATTTCACCCGGAACACTTCCGATATCCAAATATAGGCTTCCAATATATCAATCTTCATGTCTCGACCATTTCGAGACTCCTCGTCATATCCGTGATCACATCCGGGACTCCGAACAACCTTCGGTACATCAAAACATATAAACTCATAATAAAACTGTCATCGTAATGTTAAGCGTGCGGACCCTACGGGTTCAAGAACTATGTAGACATGACCGAGAGACATCTCCGGTCAATAACCAATAGCGGAACCTGGATGCTCATATTGGCTCCTACATATTCTACGAAGATCTTTATCGGTCAAACCGCATAACAACATACGTTGTTCCCTTTGTCATCGGTATGTTACTTGTCCGACATTCGATCGTCGGTATCTCAATACCTAGTTCAATCTCGTTACCGGCAAGTCTCTTTACTCGTTCCGTAATACATCATCCCGCAACTAACTCATTAGTTGCAATGCTTGCAAGGCTTTAAGTGATGTGCATTACCGAGAGGGCCCAGAGATACCTCTCCATCAATCGGAGTGACAAATCCTAATCTCGAAATACGCCAACCCAACAAATACCTTTGGAGACACTTGTAGAGCACCTTTATAATCACCGAGTAACGTTGTGGCGTTTGGTAGCACACAAAGTGTTTCTCCGGTAAACGGGAGTTGCGTAATCTCATAGTCATAGGAACATGTATAAGTCATGAAGAAAGCAATAGCAACATACTAAACGATCGTGTGCTAAGCTAATGGAATGGGTCATGTCAATCACATCATTCTCCTAATGATGTGATCTCGTTAATCAAATGACAACTCATGTCTATGGTTAGGAAACATAACCATCTTTGATCAACGAGCTAGTCAAGTAGAGGCATACTCGTGACGCTCTGTTTGTCTATGTATTCACACATGTATTATGTTTCTGGTTAATACAATTCTAGCATTAATAATAAACATTTATCATGATATAAGGAAATAAATAATAACTTTATTATTGCCTCTAGGGCATATTTCCTTCACAAAGAGGGGATGCCTTCCGGGGCATCCCCAAGCTTAGACGCTTGAGTCTCCTTGAATATTTACTTGGGGTGCCTCGGGCATCCCCAAGCTTGATCTCTTGCCTCTCTTACTTCTTCTCACATCGAAACCTCCTAGATCTTCGAACACTTCATCCACACAAAACTCAACAGAAAGCTCGGTAAGATCCGTTAGTATAATAAAGCAAATCACTACTCTAAGTATTGTTGCAAATCAATTCATATTTTGTTTTTGCATTGTAGCTACTGTAATATAACTTTTTCATGGCTTAGTCCATTGATATAAATTGATAGTTTCATCAAAACAAGCAAACTATGCATCAAAAACAGAATCTGTCTAAAATAGAACAGTCTGTAATAATCTGAACATTCACCATACTTCTGATACTTGACAAATTCTGCCAGAATTAGGAAAAATAAACAATTTGTATAGACATACAGTGCAAAAAGAATCAGAACCATTTGACATTCCAGTAAAAAATGTAAAATCGCGCACTACAGCCAATGTTTCTGTCCTGCACCGCACAAACCAACAAGCATCGTAAACATCCTAAAGGCAAACCTTGGCACATTATTTTTATTTTTAAACCTTATAAAAACACAAAAAATAAATAAATGACTCTCTAAAACTTCCGGGTTCTCTCCCTGGCAGCGCTTTCTTTAAAGCCATTAAGCTAGGAATAAAGTGCTCAAGTAATGAATCCACCCGGATCCCAAGGTATATCAAAGCCAATTTTAATTAACAATGATTTGTAATTTATTAGTGAGCGCAAAGTAACATATATCATGCAACAACGAAGTCTAACTCTCTTCCTATGCATAGGCATGTCATAAAAGAACAATTCATGCACACACAGTAAAGGCCAATGCATAGTATAAATAGTTTCTTGCAATTTTATCGTATTGGAAACATAGAGAGGTGGAGATATAGTTCCTCTCTCATAATAATTGCAAGTAGGAGCAGCAAGAACATGCATATTATATTCATTAAAATCATCATGTGTAATAGTAAAACGCAACCCATCAATATAATCCTTAATAAGAGCAATCTTCTCCGATATGGTGTAGTCGGGAGAATTCAAAAAGATAATAGGACTATCATGCGTGGGTGCAATAGCAACAATTTCATGTTTAACATAAGGAACTATAGCAAGTTCATCTCCATGAGCATAATTTATATTGGCATCTTGGCCACAAGCATAGCAAGCATCATCAAAAAGGGATATTTCAAGAGAATCAACGGGATCATAACAATCATCATAGCAATCATCCTTCGGTAAGCACGAAGGGAAATTAAACAATGTATGAGTTGAAGAGTTACTCTCATTAGAAGGTGGGCATGGGTAGCTAATCCGCTTTTCCTCCTTTTGTTCTTCACTCTCCTCATCATCTTTTTCATCCAATGAGCTCACAGTTTCATCAACTTCTTCTTCCATAGATTCCTGCAAAATATTAGTCTCTTCTTGGACAGCGGGGTAGTCATCAATATATGGTTCAACATAGGCATTAGAAGCATAATTATCATAGCAATATTTAAGTATGTCAAAATTTTCAGATTTGTAAAGAGTAGCATCATACGTTTCAATCAAAGAAGCAATTTCATAAGCACCCTTAAAAGCAACAAATTCTTCAATTTGTTGAACATCATAGTAACTATAAACACCCTTAGCATACGAAGATACGATTCGATTACCACTAAACTCGCATTGATAGGGAAGGTGTTTCTTAGGGTTTTTAGAACAACAAGTAATATCATATATTTCGCATAAATTCCAAGCATAGCATTGCAAACGATGAATTTGACCCAATAAAATTTTCCCTTTTTCAGATATTCGGTGTCGCACATAACAAGCATGCTCATCTAAAGATTTGCCCTCAACTAAGCTAGTTGGGGTTTCAGCACGAGCACATAGGGATCGAAGATGATCCAAGTAATAAGCTTCAGCAGTGTGATAGATTTTGAGTGGTTCTTCAACCATTGGTTTACTAGGTACAACTAATCTTTTTGGTATTTTGCGTTTCCTACCCATAACTAAAGATAGAAAACAACTAAGAACAGCAGACAAAAATTACTTAGTGATAAAGCAAACAAGCACACACGAGAATATTCACCCCACGCTATTGCTCCCCGGCAACGGCGCCAGAAAAGAGTCTTGATGACCCACAAGTATAGGGGATCTATCATAGTCCTTTCGATAAGTAAGAGTGTCGAACACAACGAGGAGCAGAAGGAAATGATAAGCGGTTTCCAGCAAGGTATTCTCTGCAAGTACTGAAATAAGTGGCAACATATAGTTTTGTGATAAGATAATTTGTAACGAGCAACAAGTAACAAAAGTAAATAAAGTGCAGCAAGGCGGACCAATCCTTTTGTAGCAAAGGACAATCCTGGACAAACTCTTATATGATGTAAAATGCTCCCGAGGACACATGGGAATATCGTCAAGCTAGTTTTCATCACGCTCATATGATTCACGTTCGATACTTTGATAATTTGGTATGTGGGTGGACCGGTGCTTGGGTGCTGCCCTTACTTGGACAAACATCCCACTTATGATTAACCTCTATTGCAAGCATCCCCAAATACAACAAAAGTATTAAGGTAAACCTAACCATAGCATGAAACATATGGATCAAAATCAGCCCCTCACAAAGCAACGCATAAACTAGGGTTTAAGCTTCTGTCACTCTAGCAACCCATCATCTACTTATTACTTTCCAATGCCTTCCTCTAGGCCCAAACAATGGTGAAGTTTCATGTAGTCGACGTTCACATAACACCACTAGAGGAGAGACAACATACATCTCATCAAAATATCGAACGAATACCAAATTCACATTACTACTAATAGCAAAACTTCTCCCATGTCCTCAGGAACAAAAGTAACTACTCACAAAGCATAAACATGTTCATAATCAGAGGGGTATTAATGTGCATATAGGATCTGAACATATGATCTTCCACCAATTAAACCAACTAGCATCAACTACAAGGAGTAATTAACACTACTAGCAACCTACTAGCACCAATCCCGGACTTGGAGACAAGAATTGGATACAAGAGATAAACTAGGGTTTACAGGTGAGATGGTGCTGATGAAGATGTTGATGGAGATTGCCCTCTCCCGATGAGAGGAGCGTTGGTGATGACGATGGCGATGATTTCCCCCTCCGAGAGGGAAGTTTCCCCGGCAGAACAGCCTCGCCAGAACCCTAGATTGGCTCCGCCAAGGTTCCGCCTCGTGGCGGCGGAGTTTCGTCCGAGAAGATGGCTTACGATTTTTTTTCCATCAAAATAGTCCATATAGCAGAAGATGGTCACCGGAGGGCTACCAGGGGGTAGGGCGCGCCCCCACCCTCGTGGGCAGGGTGTGGTCCCCCTGGTGAAGTTCTTGCGCTCAATGTTTTTTATATATTTGGAAAACATCATCCGTGAAGTTTCAGGACTTTTGGAGCTGTGCGGAATAGGTCTCTAATATTTGCTCCATTTCCAGCCAGAATCCCAGCTGCCGGCATTCTCCCTCTTTATGTAAACCTTGTAAAATAAGAGAGAATAGGCATAAGTATTATGACATAATGTGTAATAACAACCCATAATGCAATAAATATTGATATAAAAACATGATGCAAAATGGATGTATCAGGGCGCGCAATAGGAGGCCGGCCCCCTCCCACTCCTCCACTCCTTTATATACGGGGAGGGAGGCACCCCTTAGAGACACAACAATTGATCATTGATCTTTTAGCCGTGTGTGGTGCCCCCTCCACCATAATCCACCTCGGTCATATCGTAGCGGTGCTTAGGCGAAGCCCTGTGTTGGTAGCTTCATCAACACCGTCACCACGCCGTCATGCTGACGGAGCTCTTCCCGGAAGCTCTACTGGATCGTGAGTTCGCAGGACGTCACCGAGCTGAACGTGTGCTGAACGCGGAGGTGTCATACGTTCGGTACTGAGGATCGGTCGATCGTGAATACGTACGACTACATCAACCGCGTTGTCATAACGCTTCCGCTTACGGTCTACGAGGGTATGTAGATGACACTCTCCCCTCTCGCTGCTATGCATCACCATGATCTTGCGTGTGCGTAGGAATTTTTTTTGAAATTACTAAGTTCCTCAACAGTGGTATCCGAGCCAGGTTTATGCGTGGATGTTATATGCACGAGTAGAACACAAGTGAGTTGTGGGCGATACAAGTCATACTGCTTACCAGCATGTCATACTTTGGTTCGGTGGTATTGTTGGATGAAGCGTCCCAGACCGACATTACGGGTACACTTACGCGAGACTGATTCTACCGACGTGCTTTGCACACACGTGGCTGGCGGGTGTCAGTTTCTCCAACTTTAGTTGAACCGAGTGTGACTACGCCCGGTTCTTGTTGAAGGTTAAAACAACACTAACTTGACGAACTATCATAGTTTGATGCGTAGGTAAGAACGGTTCTTGCTCAGCCCGTAGCAGCCACGTAAAACTTGCAACAAACAAAGTAGAGGACGCTAACTTGTTTTTGCAGGGCATGTTGTGATGTGATATGGTCAAAGCATGATGCTATATTTTATTGTATGAGATGATCATGTTTTGTAATGGAGTTATCGGCAACTGGCAGGAGCCATATGGTTGTCGCTTTATTGTATGAAATGCAATCGCCATGTAATTGCTTTACTTTATCACTAAGCGGTAGCGATAGTCGTAGAAGCAATAGTTGCCGAGACGACAATGATGCTACGATGGAGATCAAGGTGTCGCGCCGGTGACGATGGTGAACATGACAGTGCTTTGGAGATGGAGATCAAAGGCACAAGATGATGATGGCCATATCATATCACTTATATTGATTGCATGTGATGTTTATCCTTTATGCATCTTATTCTGCTTTGTTTGATGGTAGCATTATAAGATGATCTCTCACTAAAAATTTCAAGGTACAAGTGTTCTCCCTGAGTATGCACCATTGCAAAAGATCGTCGTGCTGATACACCACGTGATGATCGGGTGTGATAAGCTCAACGTTCTTATACAACGGGTGCAAGCCAGTTTTGCACATGCAAAATACTCGGGTTAAACTTGACGAGCCTACCATATGCAGATATGGCCTCGGAACACTGAGACCGAAAGGTAGAGCGTGAATCATATAGTAGATATGATCAACATAGTGATGTTCACCATTGAAAACTACTCCATTTCACGTGATGATCGGTTATGGTTTAGTTGATTTGGATCACGTGATCACTTAGATTATTAGAGGGATATCTATCTAAGTGGGAGTTCTTAAGTAATATGATTAATTGAACTTAAATTTATCATGAACTTAGTACCTGATAGTATTTTGCTTGTCTATGTTATTGTAGATAGATGACACGTGTTGTTGTTCCGTTAAATTTTAATGCGTTCCTTGAGAAAGCAAAGTTGAAATATGATGGTAGCAATTACACGGACTGGGTCCGTAACTTGAGGATTATCCTCATTGTTGCACAGAAGAGTTACGTCCTGGAAGCACCTCTAGGTGCCAGGCCTGCTGCAGATGCTACTGATGACGTTAAGAACGTCTGGCAGAGTAAAGCTGATGACTACTCGATAGTTCAGTGTGCCATGCTTTACGGCTTAGAACCGGGACTTCAACGACGTTTTGAACATCATGAAGCATATGAGATGTTCCAGGAGTTGAAGTTAATATTCCAAGCAAATGCCCGGATTGAGAGATATGAAGTCTCCAATAAGTTCTACAGCTGCAAGATGGAGGAGAATAGTTCTGTCAGTGAGCATATACTCAGAATGTCTGCGTACCATAACCACTTGACTCAACTGGGAGTTAATCTTCATGTTGATAGTGTCATTGACAGAGTTCTTCAATCACTGCAACCAAGCTACAAGAGCTTCGTGATGAACTATAATATGCAAGGGATGAATAATACAATTCCCGAGCTCTTCGCAATGCTAAAGGCGGCAGAGGTAGAAATCAAGAAGGAGCATCAAGTGTTGATGGTCAACAAGACCACCAGTTTCAAGAAAAAGGGTAAAGGGAAGAAGAAGGGGAACTTCAAAAAGAACGACAAACAAGTTGTTGCTCGGGAGAAGAAACCAAAGTCTGGACCTAAGCCTGAGACTGAGTGCTTCTACTGCAAGCAGACTGGTCACTAGAAGCGGAACTGCCCCAAGTATTTGGCGGTTAAGAAGGATGGCAAGGTGAACAAATGTATATGTGATATACATGTTATTGATGTGTATCTTACTAGAGCTCGCAGTAGCACCTGGGTATTTGATACCGGTTCTGTTGCTAAAATTTGCAACTCGAAACAGGGACTACGGATTGAGCTAAGATTGGTTAAGGACGAGGTGACGATGCGCCTGGGAAATGGTTCCAAAGTCGATGTGATCGCCGTTGGCACGCTACCTCTACATCTACCTTCGGGATTAATTTTAGACCTAAATAATTGTTATTTGGTGCCAGCGTTAAGCATGAACATTATATCTGGATCTTGTTTGATGTGAGACGGTTATTCATTTAAATCTGAGAATAATGGTTGTTCTATTTATATGAGTAATATCTTTTATGGTCATGCACCCTTGAAGAGTGGTCTATTTGTGTTAGATCTCGATAGTAGTAATACACATATTCATAATGTTGAAGCCAAAAGATGCAGAGTTGATAATGATAGTGCAACTTATTTGTGGCACTGCCGTTTAAGTCATATTGGTGTAAAGCGCATGAAGAAAGTCCATACTGATGGACTTCTGGAATCACTTGATTATGAATCACTTGGTACTTGCGAACCATGCCTCATGGGCAAGATGACTAAAACGCCGTTCTCTGGAACAATGGAGCAAGCAACAGATTTATTAGAAATCATACATACTGATGTATGTGGTCCAATCAATATTGAGGCTCGTGGCGGGTATCGTTATTTTCTCACCTTCACAGATGATTTGAGCAGATATGGGTATATCTACTTAATGAAACATAAGTCTGAAACATTTGAAAAGTTCAAAGAATTTTAGAGTGAAGTGGAAAATCATCATAACAAGAAAATAAAGTTTCTACGATCTGATCGTGGAGGAGAATATTTGAGTTACGAGTTTGGTCTACATTTGAAACAATGCGGAATAGTTTCGCAACTCACGCCACCCAGAACACCACAACGTAATGGTGTGTCCGAACGTCGTAATCGTACTTTACTAGATATGGTGCGATCTATGATGTCTCTTACTGATTTACCGCTATCGTTTTGGGGTTATGCTTTAGAGACGGCCGCATTCACGTTAAATAGGGCACCATCGAAATCCGTTGAGACGACGCCTTATGAACTATGGTTTGGCAAGAAACCAAAGTTGTCGTTTCTGAAAGTTTGGGGCTGCGATGCTTATGTGAAAAAGCTTCAACCTGATAAGCTCGAACCCAAATCGGAGAAATGTGTCTTCATAGGATACCCAAAGGAAACTGTTGGGTACACCTTCTATCACAGATCCGAAGGCAAGACTTTTGTTGCTAAATTCGGAGTTTTTCTAGAGAAGGAGTTTCTCTCGAAAGAAGTGAGTGGGAGGAAAGTAGAAGTTGATGAGGTAACAGTACCTGCTCCATTATTGGAAAGTAGTTCATCACAGAAAACGGTTTCTGCGACACCTACACCAATTAGTGAGGTAGTTAATGATGATGATCATGAAACTTTAGATCAAGCTGTTACTGAACCTCGTAGGTCAACCAGAGTAAGATCCGCACCAGAGTGGTACGGTAATCCTATTCTGGAAGTCATGCTACTAGATCATGATGAACCTACGAACTATGAAGAAGCGATGGTGAGTCCAGATTCCGCAAAATGGCATGAAGCCATGAAATCTGAGATGGGATCCATGTATGAGAACAAAGTGTGGACTTTGGTTGACTTGCCCGCTGATCGGAAAGCAATTGAGAATAAATGGATCTTTAAGAAGAAGACTGACGCTGACGGTAATGTTACTGTCTACAAAGCTCGACTTCTTGCAAAAGGTTTTTGACAAGTTCAAGGGATTGACTACGATGAGACCTTCTCACCAGTAGCGATGCTTAAGTCTGTCCGAATCATGTTAGCAATTGCCGCGTTTTATAATTATGAAATATGGCAGATGGATGTAAAAACTGCATTCTTGAATGGATTTCTAGAAGAAGAGTTGTATATGATGCAACCAGAAGGTTTTGTCGATCCAAAGGGAGCTAACAAAGTGTGCAAGCTCCAGCGATCCATTTATGGACTGGTGCAAGCCTCTCGGAGTTGGAATAAACGCTTTGATAGTGTGATCAAAGCATTTGGTTTTGTACAGACTTTTGGAGAAGCCTGTATTTACAAGAAAGTGAGTGGGAGCTCTATAGCATTTCTAATATTATATGTGGATGACATATTGCTGATTGGAAATGATATAGAATTTCTGGATAGCATAAAAGATACTTGAATAAGAGTTTTTCAATAAAAGACCTCGGTGAAGCTGCTTACATATTAGGCATTAAGATCTATAGAGATAGATCAAGACGCTTAATAGGACTTTCACAAAGCACATACCTTGACAAAATTTTGAAGAAGTTCAAGATGGATCAAGCAAAGAAAGGGTTCTTGCCTGTGTTAGAAGGTGTGAAATTGAGTAAGACTCAATGCCCGACCACTGCAGAAGATAGAGATAAGGTGAAAGATGTTCCCTATGCTTCAGCCATAGGCTCTATCATGTATGCAATGTTGTGTACCAGACCTGATGTGTGCCTTGCTATAAGTCTAGCAGGGAGGTACCAATGTAATCCAAGAGTGGATCACTGGACAGCGGTCAAGAACATCCTGAAGTACTTGAAAAGGACTAAGGATATGTTTCTCGTTTATGGAGGTGACAAAGAGCTCATCATAAGTGGTTATGTTGATGCAAGCTTTGAAACGGATCCGGAATATTCTAAATCGCAAACCGGATACGTGTTTACATTGAACGGTGGAGCTGTCAGTTGGTGCAGTTCTAAACAAAGCGTCGTGGCGGGATCTACATGTGAAGCGGAGTACATAGCTGCTTTGGAAGCAGCAAATGAAGGAGTCTGGATGAAGGAGTTCATATCCGATCTAGGTGTTATACCTAGTGCATCGGGTCCAATGAAAATCTTTTGTGACAATACTGGTGCAATTGCCTTGGCAAAGGAATCCAGATTTCACAAAAGAACCAAACACATCAAGAGACGCTTCAATTCCATCCGGGATCAAGTCCAGTTGGGAGACATAAAGATTTGCAAGATACATACGGATCTGAATGTTGTAGACCCGTTGACTAAGCATCTTCCATGAGCAAAACATGATCAGCACCAAGACTCCATGGGTGTTAGAATCATTACTGTGTAATCTAGATTATTGACTCTAATGCAAGTGAGAGACTGAAGGAAATATTCCCTAGAGGCAATAATAAAGTTATTATTTATTTCCTCATATCATGGTAAATGTTTATTATTCATGCTAGAACTATATTAACCGGAAACATAATACATGTGTGAATACATAGACAAACAGAGTGTCACTAGTATGCCTCTACTTGACTAGCTCGTTGATCAAAGATGGTTGAGTTTCCTAGCCATAGACATGAGTTGTCATTTGATTTAACGAGATCACATCATTAGGAGAATGATGTGATTGACTTGACCCATTCCGTTAGCTTAGCACTTGATCGTTTAGTATTTGCTATTATGCTTTCTTCATGACTTATACATGTTCCTATGACTATGAGATTATGCAACTCCCATTTACGGAGGAACACTTTGTGTGCTACCAAACGTCACAACGTAACTGGGTGATTATAAAGGTGCTCTAGGTGTCTCCAAAGGTATGTTGGGTTGGCGTATTTCGAGATTAGGATTTGTCACTCCGTCGGAGAGGTATCTCTGGGCCCTCTCGGTAATGCACATCACTTAAGCCTTGCAAGCATTGCAACTAATGAGTTAGTTGCAGATGATGTATTACGGAACGAGTAAAGAGACTTGCCGGTAACGAGATTGAACTAGGTATTGGATACCGACGATCGAATCTCGGGCAAGTAACATACCGATGACAAAGGGAACAACGTATGTTGTTATGCGGTTTGACCGATAAAGATCTTCATAGAATATGTAGGAACCAATATGAGCATCCAGGTTCCGCTATTGGTTATTGACCGGAGACGTGTCTCGGTCATGTCTACATAGTTCTCGAACCCAGGGTCCGCACGCTTAAGTTTCGATGATCAGTTATTATGAGTTTATATGTTTTGATGTACCGAAGGTTGTTCGGAGTCCCGGATGTGATCACGGACATGACGAGGAGTCTTCGAAATGGTCGAGACATTGAAGATTTGATATATTTGGAAGCCTATTTGGATATCGGAAGTGTTCCGGGTGAAATCGGGATTTTAGTACCGGGAGGTTACCGGAACCCCCGAGCATATGGGCCTACATGGGCCTTAGTGGAAAGAGGAGGGCAACAAGAGGAGTATGGGGGCGGCCCCTCCCTAGGCCCAAAGAATTGGTTTAGGGCAAGGGGGTCGGCCCCCCTCTTTCCTTCTTTCCCGCCTCAAGTCTATCTTTCCTGCAATAGGAAAAGGGTCGGAGTCCTATCGGTCCGAGGGGGATTAGGACTCCTCGCGGCGCGCGCACTAGCCGCCGGTCTCTGGCCATCTGGGAGCCTTCTTGCTCGCTCAGATACTAGGGTGGCATGGGGGCTACCGACGGAGCGAGAACTTTTAGATTTTCATTGATCTTCTTTTAGCGTGGGTTGTGCGGTGCCCCCTCAACGATACGTCGGCACTCTAATTTGTAGCGTGTTGCTAGCCGTAAGCCTTGTGGGTGGTTAGATGCCTAGGGTCCGCAACTCGGCTCACTCTTGTCTCGGTTCGCTACGCGCTTGGGGGTGCGTGGACAATGACTCTCCCTCAAATCACTCAGCTGGGATCGCGTTTTCGACGAACTCGTGAGCGGTGGGTGTAACGGGTGTGCTGATATCGGAGGTGGCTCGCTACGTTCGGGTCGGAGCTTCTGTGATTGTCAGTTTCGTGATGTGTTGAAGGACGGTACGACCTACTGAGGCTCGCGTTGTCTAGAATGCGCTTCTCTTCCTGGTGGCGCCTGGCTAACGTCTACATGAGGGGTAGGGATCGGCTCGGTTTGGCGGGCCCTCGTCGTGCATGCATCAGAGGTGATCCGACGGAATCATCAAGATATTAACCTGACCTCCACAAGTCAATTAAAACAGGGAAGCACCTGCCCGGTTTTTTTGCTCTGGGTTGGGCGTCTTGTAGGCGGTGTCTGCTGGTTGGTTTGCCGTGGGGTGCTGGCTGTCGGTTGTAGGTTTTCCCTGTGTTTTTTTTTCTTGTGTTTTGCGGTGTTGTGGCTATGGTTGGCCCTTTCCGCGTGCGGGGGTTGGGGGTGCTGGCGGTTGGCCACCGGGGGGCTATGGCGATCAATTGCCAAGTATATTCAAGGAGACTCAAGCGTCTAAGCTTGGGGATGCCTCCGGAAGGCATCCCCTCTTTCTTCAACAAGTATCGGTATGTTTTCGGATTCGTTTCGTTCATGCGATATGTGCAATCTTGGAGCGTCTTTTGCATTTAGTTTTCATTTTTTATGCACCATGCTGGTATGAGATAGTCCTTGGTTGATTTATAGAATGCTCTTTGCACTTCACTTATATCTTTTGAGTATGGCTTTATAGAATGCTTCATGTGCTTCACTTATATCATTTGAAGTTTGGATTGCCTGTTTCTCTTTACATAGAAAACCGCCATTTGTAGAATGCTCTTTTGCTTCACTTATATTTGTTAGAGCGTGGGCATATCTTTGTAGAAAGAATTAAACTCTCTTGCTTCACTTATATCTATTTAGAGATGACAGGAACTGGGTCATTCACATGGTTAGTCATAAAATCCTACATAAAACTTGTAGATCACTGAATATGATATGTTTGATTCCTTGCAATAGTTTTGCGATATAAAGATGGTGATATTAGAGTCATGCTAGTGGGTAGTTGTGGATTAGTAGAAATACTTGTGTTGAGGTTTGTGATTCCAGTAGCATGCATGTATGGTGAACCGTTATGTAGACATGAAGTTGGAGCAGTGATTTATTTGATTGTCTTCCTTATGAGTGGCGGTCGGGGACGAGCGATGGTCTTTTCCTACCAATCTATCCCCCTAGGGGCATGCGTAGTAGTACTTTGCTTCGAGGGCTAATAAACTTTTGCATAAGTATATGAGTTCTTTATGACTAATGTGAGTCCATGGATTATACGCATCTCTCACCTTTCGCAATTTGCTAGCCTCTACGGTACCGTGCATTGCCCTTTCTCACCTCGAGAGTTGGTGCAAACTTCGCCGGTGCATCCAAACCCCGTGATACGATACGCTCTATCACACATAAGCCTCCTTATATCTTCCTCAAAACAGCCACCATACCTACCTATTATGGCATTTCCATAGCCATTCCGAGATATATTGCCATGCAACTTCCATCATCATCATATACATGACTTGAGCATTTATTGTCATATTGCTTTGCTGAATCGTAAGATAGCTAGCATGATATTTTCATGGCTTGTCCGTTTTTTATGTCATTGCTATCGCTAGATCATTGCACATCCTCCCGGTACACCGCCGGAGGCATTCATATGTAGATCTTTGTTCGTATGTAGCTTGAGTTGGTACGGTTAAATAAATTGTAGGTTGTGATGATTCATATTATATTTAGAGCTATTGTCCATGTGAGGTATATAGCATTAGCTGTAATGGAGTACTATTGTTATGTTCCTGGGCCAAAGTTCGGGTAGTAGACTCCGGCAAAAAAAGTAAAAAAGATGAGAATGCCAGTAAAAAAAGAAGGCCAAAACAAAAAATAAATGAGAGAAAACGAGAGAAGGGACGACTGTGGACTACTTTTTAGTTGAGCTTGTTGGTCAGAGTAGCACGCATGGTTTGTCAGAGTATTCCGGGCGCCGGATGGCCGGGTTTGGGGGGGAGAGTCTATTGAGCTATGTCACTTTTCATATTACTATTTGGGTAATGTTTTTCATTTATAGGTTGGAACGGTGGCTGTATAGGGGTCGATAGGACTTTCCATCATATAGATGACCGAGGTCTCATGCGCAGATTTTGAGGACGTGGTATGCAGATCACTTTATGTATCGGAGTTTGGGTGCTGTTCTGGCCTTTATAGCTGAGTGCATGGTTGGCTATTGGCATTCCTCACTCACATTCACATTTTGATATTCTATTGATTTGGGTGCATTCTCATCAGCCCGTGTGATACGCCTAGTTGTCTGTGAGAACTCGGGATGTTGTCCTTTCTCTGGGGTCTTGTCCACTATACTGGGCACGATCATATTTTGCTATCCAGGTTCTCATATGTGTATATTTGCTTTATTTTCAGTGTTACGCTCATTTGGTGGTGGTGAAGCGTGAAAGGTCTTGAGGATACAGTCTAAAAGTATTGAACAATTGGCTCTTTTTGGTGGTGTGGATTGGGGGGTTGTCAGTGGATTTGTAATTGTTTCTTGTTTGTTGGTATAGAGGAATTGCATTAGTTCCGAGGCTTATTGAATTTTTTTTGTAGGTGGATTGGACTTTGTCTTGTGTAAGTTCTTTTGCATTAAGTACTGGTTTGCTTTTTGGTATGCTTGAGTTGTTTTTATCTTATGTGGAATGATGATCTATGTCGCTGCGTGAATCATGTCGTCGGGTCGCTCAATATTTATTGCGGATGGATTAGATTAAGCTATGATTGTAATGTATTCTGCTAGTGTTGGCCATAGTCACGGATCGAAATTATGTTGGTGTTAAATCATTTACTACTCGAGGAGAGCAGATAGAATTGAAGCTTGGGGATGCTGATTAGTGGTATCGCCGTTGGTATTATATTTGATTTGATTGTTAGTCTCGATGTATAGTTGCACTAATTTCGTTTTGGACATTTATTTTGGGCGTTGATTAGCAGTCTTATAGTTTATTTTTGGGACTAACCTATTGACCCAGTGCCCAGTGCCAGTTCCTGTTTGTTGCATGTTTTTTTGTTTCGCAGTAAATCCATATCAAACGGAGTCCAAACGGGATAAAAACTGACGGAGATTTTTTTGGAATATATGTGATTTTTGGGAAGAAAAATCCACGCGAGACGATGCCCGAGGGGGCCACGAGGCAGGGGGGGGCGCCCCAGACCCTCGTGGCCACCCCGTAAGGCGGTTGATGCCCTTCTTTCACTGCAAGAAAGCTAATACCGGATAGAGATCGTGTTAAAATTTCAGCCCAATCGGAGTTACGGATCTCCGGGAATATAAGAAACGGTGAAAGGCCAGAATCTGGGAACACAAAAACAGAGAGAGACAGAGAGACAGATCCAATCTCGGAGGGGCTCTCGCCCCTCTCATGCCATGGAGACCAAGGACCAGAGGGGAAACCCTTCTCTCATCTAGGGAGGAGGTCAAGGAAGAAGAAGAAGGAGCGGGCTCTCCCCCCTCGCTTCCGGTGGCACCGGAGTGCCATCGGGGGCCATCATCATCACCGCAATCTTCACCAACAACTTCACCGCCATCATCACCAAATCTTCCCCCCTCTATGCAGCGGTGTAAACCCTATTTTACCCACTGTAATCTATACTTAAACATGGTGCTCAACGCAATATATTATTTCCCAATTATGTATGGCTATCCTATGATGTTTGAGTAGATCCGTTTTGTCCTATGGGTTATTTGATGATCATGATTGGTTTGAGTTGCATGTTTTATTATTCGTGCTGTCCTATGGTGCTCTCCATGTCATGCAAGCGTGAGGGATCCCCGCTATAGGGTTTGCAATATGTTCATGATTTGCTTATGGTGGGTGGCGTGAGTGACAAAAGCACAGACCCGAGTAAGTAGGTTGTTTGCATATGGGATAAAGAGGACTTGATACTTTAATGCTATGGTCGGGTTTAACCTTAATGATCTTTAGTAGTTGCGGATGCTTGCTAGAGTTCCAATCATAAGTGAATATGATCCAAGTAGAGAAAGTATGTTAGCTTATGCCTCTCCCTCAAATAATATTGCAATAATGATTACCGATCTAGTTATCAATTGCCTAGGGACAAATAACTTTCTCGTAACAACAAGCTCTTTACTAAACCTAACTTAGTTGTGTCTTTATCTAAACAACCCCTACTTTTTATTTACTCGTTCTTTATTATCTTGCAAAACTATCCAAAAACACCTACAAAGTACTTCTAGTTTCATACTTGTTCTAGGTAAAGCGAACGTTAAGCGTGCATAGAGTTGTATCGGTGGTCGATAGAACTTGAGGGAATATTTGTTATACCTTTAGCTCCTCATTGGGTTCGACACTCTTACTTATCGAAAGAGGCTACAATTGATCCCCTATACTTGTGGGTTATCAAGACCTTTTTCTGGCGCCGTTGCCGGGGAAACTTCCCTCTCGGAGGGGGAAATCATCGCCATCGTCATCACCAACGCTCCTCTCATCGGGAGAGGGCAATCTCCATCAACATCTTCATCAGCACCATCTCATCTCAAAACCCTAGTTTATCTCTTGTATCCAATTCTTGTCTCCAAGTCCGGGATTGGTGCTAGTAGGTTGCTAGTAGTGTTAATTACTCCTTGTAGTTGATGCTAGTTAGTTTAATTGGTGGAAGATCATATGTTCAGATCCTATATGCACATTAATACCCCTCTGATTATGAACATGTTTATGCTTTTTGAGTAGTTACTTTTGTTCCTGAGGACATGGGAGAAGTCTTGCTATTAGTAGTCATGTGAATTTGGTATTCGTTCAATATTTTAATGAAATGTATGTTGTCTCTCCTCTAGTGGTGTTATGTGAACGTCGACTACATGACACTTCACCATTGTTTGGGCCTAGAGGAAGGCATTGGGAAGTAATAAGTAGATGATGGGTTGCTAGAGTGACAGAAGCTTAAACCCTAGTTTATGCGTTGCTTCGTAAGGGGCTGATTTGGATCCATATGTTTCATGCTATGGTTAGGTTTACCTTAATACTTTTGTTGTATTTGCGGATGCTTGCAATAGAGGTTAATCATAAGTGGGATGTTTGTCCAAGTAAGGGCAGCACCCAAGCACCGGTCCACCCACATACCAAATTATCAAAGTACCGAACGCGAATCATATGAGCATGATGAAAACTAGCTTGACGATATTCCCATGTGTCCTCGGGAGCGCTTTACATCATATAAGAGTTTGTCCAGGCTTGTCCTTTGCTACAAAAGGATTGGGCCACCTTGCTGCACTTTATTTACTTTTGTTACTTGTTGCTCGTTACAAATTATCTTATCACAAAACTATCTGTTGACACTTATTTCACTACTTGCAGAGAATACCTTGCTGGAAACCGCTTATCATTTCCTTCTGCTCCTCGTTGGGTTCGACACTCTTACTTATCAAAAGGACTACGATAGATCCCCTATACTTGTGGGTCATCACGCCCCATGAGGAGTCCTACTCCCACTCAGAGTAGGACTCCCCCCTTCCAAGTAGTAGTAGGAGTAGGAGAGGAAGGGAGAGAAGAAGAGAAGGAAAGAGGGGCGCCCCCCTCCTTGTCCAATTCGGACTAGAGGGGGAGGGGGCGCGCGGCTGCCCTGGCCGGCCCTCCTCTTCTCCCACTAAGGCCCATTAGGCCCAATATACTCCCCGGGGGGTTCCGGTAACCCCCCGGTACTCCGGTATATATCCGACACCTCCCGAAACACTTCCGGTGTCCGAACATAGTCGTCCAATATATCGATCTTTACATCTCGACCATTTCGAGACTTCTCGTTATGTCCGTGATCATATCCGGGACTCCAAACTACCTTCGGTACAACAAAACACAAAAACTCATAATACCGATCGTCACAGAACTTTAAGCGTGCGGACCCTACGGGTTCGAGAATTATGTAGACATGACCGAGACACGTAGCGGAACCTGGATGCTCATATTGGTTCCTACATATTCTACGAAGATCTTTATTAGTCAAACCGCATAACAATATACGTTGTTCCCTTTGTCATCAGTATGTTACTTGCCCGAGATTTTATCGTCGGTATCTCAATACCTAGTTCAATCTCGTTACCGGCAAGTCTCTTTACTCGTTCCATAATGCATCATCCCGTAACTAACTCATTAGTCATATTGCTTGCAAGGCTTATAGGGATGTGCATTACCGAGAGGGCCCAGAGATACCTCTCCGACAATCGGAGTGACAAATCCTATTCTCGATCTATGCCAACTCAACGAACACCATCGGAGACACCTGTAGAGCACCTTTATAATCACCCAGTTACGTTGTGACGTTTGGTAGCACACAAAGTGTTCTTCCAGTAATCGGGAGTTGCATAATCTCATAGTCATAGGAACATGTATAAGTCATGAAGAAAGCAATAGAAGTAAACTTAAACGATCAAGTGCTAAGCTAACGGAATGGGTCATGTCAATCACATCATTATCCTAATCATGTGATCCCGTTGATCAAATGACAACTCATGTCTATGGCTAGGAAACTCAACCGTCTTTGATCAATGAGCTAGTCAAGTAGAGGCATACTAGTGACACTATGTTTGTCTATGTATTCACACATGTATTATGTTTCTGGTTAATACCATTATAGCATGAATAATAAACATTTACCATGATATGAGGAAATAAATAATAACTTTATTATTGCCTCTAGGGCATATTTCCTTCAGCGGCATCATCCACGACAGCGACGATGCCCTATCGCCGTACTCCCCCACCCCGCCCCATGCCGGCCTGGGGCAACTCGCCTGTGACGCCCCCTATTCAGTCATACACTAATCATACACGCAAACGTGTACGATCAAGATTAGGGACTCACGGGAAGATATCACAACACAACTCTACAAATAAAATAAGTCATACAAGCATCATATTACAAGCCAGGGGCCTCGAGGGCTCGAATACAAGAGCTCGATCTTAGACGAGTCAGCGGAAGCAACAATATCTGAGTACAGACATAAGTTAAACAAGTTTGCCTTAAGAAGGCTAACTCAAACTGGGATACAGATCGAAAGAGGCGCATGCCTCCTGCCTGGGATCCTCCTAACTACTCCTGGTCGCCGTCAGCGGGCTGCACGTAGTAGTAGGCACCTCCCGAGTAGTAGTAGTCGTCGTCGACGGTGGCGTCTGGCTCCTGGGCTCCACCGTCTGGTCGCAGCAATCGAGTATAGAAAGGGGGAAAAGGGGGAGAAAAGCAACCGTGAGTACTCATCCAAAGTACTCGCAAGCAAGGAGCTACACCACATATGTATGCACTGGTATCAAATGGAATAAGGGTATCATATGTGGACTGAACTGCAGAATGCCGGAATAAGAGGGGGATAGCTAGTCCTATCGAAGACTACGCTTCTGGCCACCTCCATCTTGCAGCATGCAGAAGAGAGTAGATGCTAAATTCACCAAGTAGCATCGCATAGCATAATCCTAACCGATGATCCTCCCCTCGTCGCCCTGTGAGACAGCGATCACCGGTTGTATCTGGCACTTGGAAGGGTGTGTTTTATTAAGTATCCGGTTCTAGTTGTCATAAGGTCGAGGTACAACTCCGGGTCGTCCTTTTACCGAGGGACACGGCTATTCGAATAGATTAACTTCCCTGCAGGGGTGCACCACATAACCCAACACGCTCGATCCCATTTGGCCGGACACACTTTTCTGGGTCATGCCTGGCCTCGGAAGATCAACACGTCGCAACCCTACCTAGGCACAACAGTGAGGTCAGCACGCCGGTCTAAATCCTATGGCGCAGGGGTCTGGGCCCATCGCCCTTTGCACACCTACACGTTGCGAACGCGGCCGGAAGCAGACCTAGCCTAGCAGGCGTTCCAGTCCAATCCGGTGCCCGCCACTCAGTCTCTGACGTTACGAAGGCTTCAGCTGATACCACGACGTCGAGTGCCCATAACTGTCCCCGCGTAGATGGTTAGTGCGTATAGGCCAGTAGCCAGACTCAGATCAAATACCAAGATCTCGTTAAACGTGTTATCTTGAAATAACCGCGAACGCCGACCAGGGCCAGGCCCACCTCTCACCTAGGTGGTCTCAACCTACCCTGTCGCTTCGCCACAAAGATCCACTCAGAGGGCCGTCGGGATAAACGTCCTTTCGGACCCAATCCGTGGATCACTCGCAGGTACTCCTACGAGCCGATCCGTCTTTAGTCATCATCAGTATCATATATTATGTGTAAGTATATACTCGTGATCAACTCCCGAGTGATCACGGCCCGATAGTATAGCATGGCAGACGGACTAGAATGTAGGGCCACTGATGGATTACTAGCAACCTATACTAAGCATGTAGGATTGCCGGTAAGGTATCAACAGTAGTACCGACAATGACATGCTATGCATCAGGATAGGATTAACGGAGAGCAGTAACATCCTACACTACTCTAATGCAAGCAGTATAGAGGAGAGTAGGCGATATCTAGTGATCAAGGGGGGGGGCTTGCCTGGTTGCTCTGGCAAGAGAGAGTGGTCGTCAACACCGTAGTCGTACTGGGTAGCAGCGGCATCGGTCTCGGTGTCTAGCGAGAGAAGAGGGGGAAGAAACAATAAATATAATGCAAACAAATGCATGATGATGCATGACATGACAAAGCATGATGCTAGGTGTGCCCTAACGCAGTACGAGGTGGTACCGGTGAAGGGGGGAACATCCGGGAAATTATCCCCGGTGTTTCGCGTTTTTGGGCAGAGGAGCCGGAGGGGGAAAGTTGCGTGTTCGCTATGCTTGGGATGCGTGGTAGACGAACGGGCTGCGTATCCGGATTCGTCTCGTCGTTCTGAGCAACTTTCATGTTGAAAATAATTTGATCCGAGTTACGGATTAAATGATATGATTTTCTAAAGATTTTCTTAATTTCTGGAATTTAATTAATTATTTAAATTAATTCGAAATGGATTTATGACAGACATCAGCAGTCAACGGGGGTTGACTGGTCAACCTGACCAGTGGGTCCCACTGGTCAGTGACACATTTTAATTAAACAGTATAATTAAACTAATCAAAATTAATTAGGGGGTGGGCCCCACTGTCATACTAATTAATTAGCTAATTAACAGTAGTTAATTAGGTTAATTAATCATTAGGTTAATAATCTAATTAGTTTAATTAAATATGATTAATTTAATTAATTAATTAGTTAACATATTTATTTTTAATTTAATTTTTTTAAACGTTCAGGGGCGTGGGCCCCTTGTGTCATTGGCCCAGAAACCATAGCAGGCACACGGGCTAATGGGCACAGCCCCGAACGGGCGCTGGCCCGCGGGGGCGCACCCGACGGGGCGGCTGGCGGGCGCGGGCGCCGGTGTGCCGGCGAGCTGAGGCGTGCGGGGCGGCGAACGGCGGGGAGCTTCGGTGAGCAGCGGCTCCAGTGAGCAGCAAGCCACAGCGGAGCAGGGGCGGAGGGCAGGGGAAACGGCGGGCCGAGCATGGCTTCGACCAAGACGGCCACGGGCAGGTACGAGGGGAGCCGGGCGCGGCCTCGGGCGACAGTAGGCGTGGGCGGCGTGGGGCGTCCGTGGCCAGGCGGGCTTGAGCAGTGGCAGGAGCGGCGATGGCGGCTGCGGGCAAGCGCGAGGGAGCAGCAGCAGGTCCACGGCGGCGCGTGGTCGCGGCCGGCGACGTGTGGGAGCAGACGATGGGAAGGGCGCGGTGATGGGCGCGGGGAGCACGGGCTAGCTCCGGCGGGCGCGGTGTGCAGAGGAGGCGAGGCACGGTCGGGACGAGGGCGTGCGGGGAGCGGCGACAGGGGGGGGGGTCGCGGCGCGAGGCGAACTCGAGCGCGGCCCGGGCGCAGCCTGCAGGGGCCGCGGCGCGTGCGAGAGCGCGGATGGCGCGGGCATGGCGCGGTGATCGAGCGAGGGAGAGGGGCGAGGCCTCACAGGGGTCCGCAGGGTCCGTGGCAGCAGGGCTCGAGGGGGAGGTCGGAGACGTGCGCCGGAGGGGAGGCAGGCCGGCGGGGAAGCGCTCCGGGCGGCGGTGGCCAACGGCGACGGGCGGTCTGGGCGGCGTCGAGCGGTTCTAGGCGGCGGTGGCCTCCTCTCGATACCGATCCAGACCGAGAGAGAGGAGGGGGAGGAGATATTTTCGGGGGGGTTGTGGGGTGTCGGTGGAGTGGGTGGGGGGTGGTGTAGTGGATAAGGAGTGGGGGGTGGTTGGCCAGCTGGGCCTGGTGGTTTGGCCCAGTTGGGCCACAGCCTAGGGGGGTTTCTCTTTTTTTGTTTTCTGTTTGCTTTTCCATTTTGTATTTTCTTTCTTTTATTTATTTTCTTTCTGTTTTATTTCATTTTAGGGCATTTAGGTATTTTCTAAAAATATGTTTGCTGCACTATAATTACCCTCGTAATATTCGGCATCCACCGAATATTTTTGTTTCAACTTTTAAAAACTTTTGTTGTTTGCCATATTTTTGAATTGATTTTGAATCGGTTTGAACTAACGAAAGTTTAGCAATAGTAATCAAAGATGACATGGCATCATTAGGAGAGTTTTACTGTAGCTTAAATATCCGGGCGTCACAATTCTCCTCCACTACAAGAAATCTCGTCCCGAGATTTAGGAGGTAGAAGGAAACAGTGCGGGGTATTCATCACGTAGGCGGTCCTCGCGTTCCCAAGTGGCTTCGTCTTCAGAATGATTTGACCACTGGACTTTGAGGAACTTGATCGCCTTCTGACGTGTGCGGCGTTCAGCTTGGTCGAGAATGCGGACCGAATGCTCTTTATAGGAGAGGTCCTGTTGCAATTCGAGCACTTCATGATCCACTGCTCGGATTGGATCCTTGAAGCAACGCGGAGCTGTGACACGTGGAACACATCGTGAACCTGAGAAAGGTTCGGCGGAAGCTCCAGTTGATATGCCACTTTTCCACGCCTTTCGAGAATAGTGAAGGGACCGATATAGCGAGGAGCTAGCTTGCCCTTGATCCCGAAGCGGTGAGCACCCTTCATTGGTGTAACTCGAAGATAAGCCTTTTCGCTAGGTTGATAGACCATGTCTTTGTGATGACGGTCATACTGACTCTTCTGACGTGACTGAGCAGTCTTGAGATTCTGGCGAATAATGCGGACTTGCTCTTCGGCCTGTTGGATAATATCCGGACCGAAGAGTGGACGTTCCCCAGTTTCTGACCAGTTCAGAGGGGTCCGACACTTTCGTCCATATAGCACTTCGAAGGGGGACATCTTCAGACTAGCTTGATAGCTATTATTATAAGAGAACTCGGCATATGGAAGAGATTCCTCCCATTTCTTGCCGAATGAAATTACACAAGCTCGAAGCATGTCTTCGAGAACTTGGTTGACACGTTCAACCTGTCCTTGCGACTGAGGATGAAACGCAGTACTGAACGACAGATGAGTCCCCATAGCTTCTTGGAAACTTGCCCAGAATCTTGAAGTGAATAAGCTGCCACGGTCTGAACTGATAACCAGTGGAATACCGTGAAGTGAAACAATTCTGGCCATGTAGAGAGTAGCAAACTGACTAGCAGTGATTGTCTCTTTGACCGCCAGAAAATGGGCAACTTTGGAAAGCCGGTCAATGACGACAAGAATAGCATCATTACCTTTCTGCGATTTGGGAAATCCAGTGACGAAGTCCATTTCAACATGGTCCCATTTCCATTCAGGAATAGAGATAGGTTGCAGAGTTCCAGCAGGCCTTTGATGCTCTGCTTTGATACGGCGACAAACGTCACACTCAGCAACATAACGAGCAATGTCCTGCTTCATATTAGACCACCAGAATCTTTGACGAATATCCTGGTACATCTTTGTACTACCAGGATGGATGGACAGAGGCGTATCATGAGCTTCTTGCATAACCCTTTTAGTCTTATCCAGGTTTTTCTTCGAACATGGTACCACTAGGCGGCCTTTGAAGTACAAGGCGCCATCGTCGGCGATAGCGAAGAATGAGGGCTTTCCTTTTGCTAGATGGCATTTAATCTTATGGACTTCAGAGTCATAACCTTGAATAGTCTTTATACCAGTTACGAGATCTGGTACGACAGCCAGGGTATTTAGAGAACCCTTAGTAACAACAAGAAGATTCATCTTGCGGAACTCCGGGGGAGGGGGAGCGAGTGCTCCAGGAGGAACAATATGAAGGTTCAACTTTCTAAATTCTTCGATAAGCGAGGGCTGAAGTTTGTGAACCTGGAGGTGGTTGCAGTAAGACTTGCGGCTCAAGGCATCAACCATTACATTACCCTTGCCGGAGGTATAGGATATACCCACGTCAAAGTCTGCAACAGTCTCCATCCATCTCTGCTGACGGAGGTTCAGATCTGGCTGAGTAAACAGATACTTCAGACTTTGGTGGTCGGTGAAGATCTCGCAACGATTACCGAGAAGGTAATGTCGCCACTGCTTCAGTGCATGAATGACAGCAGCAAGCTCGAGGTCGTGAACTCGGTAGTTTTCTTCGTGAGGGAACAGTTGACGAGAGGCATAAGCAATCACTCTGCGCTCTTGCATTAGGAAACAGCCTAATCCTTGACGGGAAGCGTCGCAGTAAATGACGAAGTCCTTCTGAGTATCAGGTGGAGCAAGCACGGGGGTAGAAGTTAACTTGTCTTTGAGTGCCTGGAAACTTTCCTGGCACTTTTCTGTCTAGTCGAACTTGACACCCTTATGTAACAGATTAGTCAGAGGCCTGGCAATCTTGGAGAAGTTCTCGACGAATCGACGACAATAGCTGGCGAGACCGAGAAAGCTTCGGACTTGCTTGGCATTCTTCGGAGGAGTCCAATCGAGAATAGCCTGAACTCATTCAGGGTTGATGGCAATACCATCCTTGGAGATGACATGCCCAAGATAGGTTACTTCGGGGAGCCAGAATTCACACTTGGAATACTTAGCATACAGTTGATGCTCTCAAAGCTTTTCCAGCACAAGACGAAGATGTTCAGTATGTTCTTCTTTGTTCTTGGAAAATACAAGGATATCATCTAGATAAACCACGATGAACTTGTCGAGGTAATCCATGAATATATAGTTCATCATACGGGAGATGGTGGCGGGAGCATTCGTTAAGCCGAATGACATGACGGTGTACTCATATGATCCATACCGAGTCACGAAGGCGGTTTTTGGGATGTCCTCTTCACGAACACGGATCTGGTGGTAACCCAACCTCAAGTCGAGTTTGGATAACACTGATGAGCCAGCTAGTTGATCATAAATATCATTGATCCAAGGAAGAGGATATTTATTCTGAATGGTAGCTTGGTTTATAGGACGGTAGTCTTGGACTAATCGGTTTGTCCCATCCTTCTTCTTAACAAAGAGAGAAGGTGCTCCCCAAGGAGAGCAACTTGGGCGAATGAAACCTTTGACAAGAGATTTGTCGATTTCCTCCTTAAGCTCAATGAGTTCATGTGGCGGCATCTTGTAAGGTCGTTTGGCTATAGGGGTGGTGCCGGGTTTCAAGTCGATGATGAATTCGTCAGCTCTAGCAGGGGGAATCCCTGGAAGTTCTTCTGGGAAGACGTCTTGGAATTCACGAACGACGGGAATGTTTTCAATGCCCTCGAGTGGTGCAGCGTTCAACGCATTCAAGTCATAAAGCTGTGCCTCGGCGTTCTGAACTAGATGAGCTTGGTAAGCAATTATTTCATCAGAAGGGTGTAGCAGATGGACGACCTTAGTGGCGCAAACTATAGAAGCAGTATGCGCTTTCAACCAATCCATTCCCAGAATGAGGTCGATGCTACAAGACTTCAGTACGATGGGAGAGGCAAGGAATTCCAGTCCTTCGATTTCAACGGGGACGTCGTTGCAAATCATGGAGGTCCGACATTGGCCCGCAGGAGTATGTACTAATAGCGAAGTGTTCAGGTCCTCGCTTTTGATGCCATGCATGAATGCAAAATCCTCTGACATGAATGAATGTGATGCACCTGTATCAAATAAAACAGATGCTGGTGCTGAATTTACGAGGAGTGTACCCATCACGGTAGCGGGCTGGTCTAGAACTTCATTGAGATCAACGTGGTTGGCATGAACACGACCATAAGACTTGGCATTGTTGTTGCGGGGCTGGTTGCTTCCACGACCAGTTGCTGGGAGGGCCAGTTGATTCTGGTTCTGGTTGCATTCCCTAGCACGGTGTCCTGGTTGACCACACCTGAAGCACAGACCATTATTGGGAGTGGGAACAGGAGTTTGTGGTGGTGGAGCTGGAAGTCTTGGCTGCCTAGTTGGTGGAGCAGGCAGACGAGGTGCAGCATAGGTCTGCCTTGGGGCAGGTGCATTCGGCTGGTACATGCTGTTGGGAATCCATATCTTGCGCTTCTGCGAGGACGGGCCCGAAGATGAGCCCGTGTCACGGTTGCGCCTGTGAGAGCCTTGGTATTCCTGCAGACTAATTTCGACATTGATGGCCTTGTTCACCAGGGTGGCGAAATCAGCAAAGTCATGCACTAGAAGTGCGAGCTTGATGTCAGCTTGAAGGCCATCACGGAACTTCTCCTGTCTACGTGCATCAGTTGCAATGTCCTCTTCGGCATAGCGGGACAAGTCCAGGAACTCCCGCTGATAAGCTTCCACAGTTTTGTTGCCTTGGGTGAGGTTGCGGAACTCACGCTTCTTCCGGTCCATGACTCCCTGAGGAATGAAGCAAGTACGGAAGGCAGCTTGGAAGTCTGGCCAGATGATGATTGTTCCAGCTGGCAGAGTATGCCTGTGGCTGTCCCACCATTGAGCTGCGGGTCCTTTCAGGAAGAAAGAAGCAAAGGTGACGTAGCTGGCAGGGGCTACATCAGCAGACTCCATCTCATAGGTGATGTCACGGAGCCAGTCATCAGCATCCAGAGGCTGAGTTGAGCTGCGGTACACGATTGGGTTGAGGCGCATGAAATCCTGCATAGTCACTTGGGTTGGCTGCTGGTTCATATTGGGGCAAGGAAACTGAGCCATAATATTCTCCATGAACTGACGATTCAGCTCAAACTGTTGCATCATCCCAGCCATGTACTCAGGCGGTGGTGGGGCGGTGCCACCACGACCACGACCACCTGGTCTAACCATCCTGCTAATATATAACAGGGGTAGTTCAGCATCGAGAAATTTGCAAAGACAAGAATCATTCATGATGAAACATGCACAATGAAAGCAGCACGATAGATACTACATAGTAGGTCGGCATATCTTACAAAAGAGATCATGCCTAGTGTTCGGTACACAGAGATCAGTACATAGACTAATACATCATAGGCGGCACGCAGGCTCGCGGCGAATGCATCTAACACTAACAAGCAAGCCTACATCAGTCCCAAGAGGAACTGTGGAGGTAGGTATAGCCTGACAGCTGGTAGTGACGCGAAGGGAAGACCTCCACGCGAGTAGCCTGGGGTCCGCGGATACTCTGGTGCGGAACCCGATGCGCAGGTGGCAGGAGAGGACCAAGCGCGGGAGAGTAGCCTCCCACATCTGGCCAGCCGACGCCCTGGGGCATCACGGTCCTGGCAGGGTAGATCGCAGAACGCGACAGATCACCAGAGCGGACAGACGGGTGCAACAGCGTCAGAGCACGATACAGGTGCTGACGGGTGGTGTACAGCTCGTGGCGAAGAGCTCGGTTAGCTCTATCCAGCCCATCAGCATGCAGAACCAGGTTCTGATGGTAGAAGGGCTCTCGGGTGACAGTGGAGTAGGCAGCAGTGTAGTATCCTTCCGCACCATCATCGGATGCGATAACAATGTGCCTGAAGGGGGAGGTGTCCAACTCCTGATACTCTCCACGAAGACGTGTCAGAGCAGCATAAGCAGCATCGTGGACCGCCATGTCGATAGTCACTCCAACACCATGAGCAGTGTGCAGCATGGTAGTGGAGTCATACTCCCGAGAGTAGAGGTGGACGATGACACGGTACTGCTCCTGGTTAAAGTCCTGGTACTCCTCGAAGACAGTGTACTCAGGGTGCCAGTGATAACCCAGATAGGTCATCATCTCAACCAACACAGCAAGTGATCCTGAGGCACCAATGGCCTCGTGTGGCGCACGACCTGTCTCGTGGGTTCCATCTGAAAACAAAGATGTTTCAAAGGAGTCAACTGATAGTGTGGATAATTCAATATACTACTCTAATGAATAGCTAGGGCTTATCCAACTTTGGGGTGAACGTGGTCACGGGATCCTAATGTTAAAGTTAGTAAAATCGTTTAATCCGAGTAGGAGAGAGTTCAGAGCCCCAGAGTAAGGATCGAGGAGTAAAAGATCCTAATACCACCCAGATGGCGACGTGGGCCCCTAAGGGACACAACCATGTTAGTAAAAGTTTTCTAATATCTAGACTCAACTTCGGCCAAGGAGTGTGGAAGGAGGATTCCTACAGGCAGTCGGCTCTGATACCAACTTGTGACGCCCCCGATTCAATTGTACACTAATCATACACGCAAACGTGTACGATCAAGATCAGGGACTCACGGGAAGATATCACAACACAACTCTACAAATAAAATAAGTCATACAAGCATCATATTACAAGCCAGGGGCCTCGAGGGCTCGAATACAAGAGCTCGATCTTAGACGAGTCAGCGGAAGCAACAATATCTGAGTACAGACATAAGTTAAACAAGTTTGCCTTAAGAAGGCTAACTCAAACTGGGATACAGATCGAAAGAGGCGCAGGCCTCCTTCCTGGGATCCTCCTAACTACTCCTGGTCGCCGTCAATGGGCTGTACGTAGTAGTAGGCACCTCCCGAGTAGTAGTCGTCGTCGTCGACGGTGGCGTCTGGCTCCTGGGCTCCATCGTCTGGTCGTAGCAATCGAGTATAGAAAGGGGGAAAAGGGGGAGAAAAGCAACCGTGAGTACTCATCCAAAGTACTCACAAGCAAGGAGCTACACTACATATGTATGCACTAGTATCAAATGGAATAAGGGTATCATATGTGGACTGAACTGCAGAATGCCGGAATAAGAGGGGATAGCTAGTCCTATCGAAGACTACGCTTCTGGCCACCTCCATCTTGCAGCATGCAGAAGAGATTAGATGCTAAATTCACCAAGTAGCATCGCATAGCATAATCCTAACCGATGATCCTCCCCTCGTCGCCCTGTGAGAGAGCGACCACCCGTTGTATCTAGCACTTGGAAGGGTGTGTTTTATTAAGTATTCGGTTCTAGTTGTCATAAGGTCGAGGTACAACTCTGGGTCGTCCTTTTACCGAGGGACACAGCTATTCGAATAGATTAACTTCCCTGCAAGGGTGCACCACATAACCCAACACGCTCGATCCCATTTGGCCGGACACACTTTTCTGGGTCATGCCCGGCCTCGGAAGATCAACACGTCGCAGCCCTACCTAGGCACAGCAGAGAGGTCAGTACGCCGGTCTAAATCCTATGGCGCACGGGTCTGGGCCCATCGCCCTTTGCACACCTGCACGTTGCGAACGCGGCCGGAAGCAGACCTAGCCTAGCAGGCGTTCCAGTCCAATCCGGCGCGCGCCGCTCAGTCACTGACGTCACGAAGGCTTCGGCTGATACCACGACGTCGAGTGCCCATAACTGTCCTCGCGTAGATGGTTAGTGCGTATAGGCCAGTAGCCAGACTCAGATCAAATACCAAGATCTCGTTAAACGTGTTATCTTGAAATAACCGCGAACACCGACCAGGGCCAGGCCAACCTCTCACCTAGGTGGTCTCAACCTACCCTGTCGCTTCGCCACAAAGATCCACTCAGAGGGCCGTCGGGACAAACGTCCTTTCGGACCCAATCCGTGGATCACTCGCGGGTACTCCTACGAGCCGACCCGTCTTTAGTCATCATCAGTATCATATATTATGCATAAGTATATACCCGTGATCAACTCCCGAGTGATCACGGCCCGATAGTATAGCATGGCAGACGGACTAGAATGTAGGGCCACTGATGGATTACTAGCAACCTATACTAAGCATGTAGGATTGCAGGTAAGGTATCAACAGTAGTAGCAACAATGACAGGCTATGCATCAGGATAGGATTAACGGAGAGCAGTAACATGCTACACTACTCTAATGCAAGCAGTATAGAGGAGAGTAGGCGATATCTGGTGATCAAGGGGGGGGGGCTTGCCTGGTTGCTCTGGCAAGAGAGAGTGGTCGTCAACACCGTAGTCGTACTGGGTAGCAGCGGCGTCGGTCTCGGTGTCTAGCAAGAGAAGAGGGGGAAGAAACAATAAATATAATGCAAACAAATGCATGACGATGCATGACATGACAAAGCGTGATGCTAGGTGTGCCCTAACGCGGTACGAGGTGGTACCGGTGAAGGGGGGAACATCCGGGAAATTATCCCCGGTGTTTCGCGTTTTCGGGCAGAGGAGCCGGAGGGGGAAAGTTGCGTGTTCGCTATGCTAGGGATGCATGGCGGACGAACGGGCTGCGTATCCGGATTCGTCTCGTCGTTCTGAGCAACTTTCATGTTGAAAATAATTTGATCCGAGTTATGGATTAAATGATATGATTTTCTAAAGATTTTATTAATTTCCGGAATTTAATTAATTATTTAAATTAATTTGAAATGGATTTATGACATCAGCATGATGTCATGCTGACGTCAGCAGTCAACGGGGGTTGACTGGTCAACCTGACCAGTGGGTCCCACTGGTCAGTGACACATTTTAATTAAACAGTTTAATTAAACTAATCAAAATTAATTAGGGAGTGGGCCCCATTGTCATACTAATTAATTAGCTAATTAACAGTAGTTAATTAGGTTAATTAATCATTAGGTTAATAATCTAATTAGTTTAATTAAATAGGATTAATTTAATTAATTAATTAGTTAACATATTTATTTTTAATTTAATTTTTTTAAACGTTCAGGGGCGTGGGCCCCTTGTGTCATTGGCCCAGAAACCATAGCAGGCACACGGGCTAACGGGCACAGCCCCGAACGGGCGCTGGCCCACGGGGGCACACCCGACGGGGCGGCTGGCGGGCGCGGGCGCCGGTGTGCCGGCGAGCTGAGGCGTGCGGGGCGGCGAACGGCGGGGAGCTTCGGTGAGCAGCGGCTCCAGTGAGCAGCAAGCCACAGCGGAGCAGGGGCGGAGGGCAGGGGAAACGGCGGGCCGAGCGTGGCTTCGACCAAGACGGCCACGGGCAGGGACGAGGGGAGCCGGGCGCGGCCTCGGGCGACAGTAGGCATGGCCAGCGTGGGGCGTCCGTGGCCAGGCGGGCTTGAGCAGCGGCAGGAGCGGCGATGGCGGCTGCGGGCAAGCGCGAGGGAGCAGCAGCAGGTCCACGGCGGCGCGTGGTCGCGGCCGGCGACGTGCGCGAGCAGACGATGGGAAGGGCGCGGTGATGGGCGCGGGGAGCCCGGGCTAGCTCCGGCGGGCGCGGTGTGCAGAGGAGGCGAGGCACGGTCGGGACGAGGGCGTGCGGGGAGCGGCGACACGGGGGGGGGGGGGGGGGGGGGGGGGGGGGGGGGGGGGGGGGGGGGGGGGGGGGGGGGGGGGGGGGGGGGGGGGGGGGGGGGGGGGGGTCGCGGCGCGAGGCGAGGTCGAGCGCGGTCCGGGCGCCGCCAGCAGGGGCCGCGGCGGGCGCGGCGCGTGCGAGAGCGCGGACGGCGCGGGCACGGCACGGTGAGCGAGCGAGGGAGAGGGGCGAGGCCTCACAGGGGTCCGCAGGGTCTGTGGCAGCAGGGCTCGAGAGGGAGGTCGGAGACGTGCGCCGGAGGGGAGGCAGGCCGACGGGGAAGCGCTCCGGGCGGCGGTGGCCAACGGCGACGGGCGGTCCGGGCGGCGTCGAGCGGTTCCAGGCGGCGGTGGCCTCCTCTCGATCCCGATCCAAACTGGGAGAGAGGAGGGGGAGGAGATATTTTCAGGGGGGTGTGGGGTGTCGGTGGAGTGGGTGGGGGTGGTGTAGTGGATAAGGAGTGGGGCGGTGGGTGGCCGGCTGGGCCTGGTGGTTTGGCCCAGTTGGGCCACGGCCTGGGGGGTTTCTCTTTTTTTGTTTTCTGTTTGCTTTTCCCTTTTGTATTTTCTTTCTGTTTTATTTCATTTTAGGGCATTTAGGTATTTTATAAAAATATGTTTGCTGCACTATAATTACCCTCGTAATATTCGGTATCCATCGAAAGTTTAGCAATAGTAATTAAAGATGACATGGCATCATTAGGAGAGTTTTACTGTAGCTTAAATATCCGGGCATCACATCACCACTCTCCGAGAGTTGTCTTGGAGCGGCAACTTGCTCCGTCTGGCTTGGAGGTGGAGGAGCGAGCTGCATCACTCATATCGCCATCCAGCCGGCTTTTATGCTAGAGAATTGCTCTTCTTACTCGTCGGATGCCATCAAAAGGGTGGAGAAAATAAGGAAAGGGGGAGATGGGAAGCGGCGGAGTGGTGCAACTCTTGCTCGGTGTCTGGCCTCCTTTAAATTGCGTGCGGACGGGAAGGGCTTCCCCGGTGTTGTTTTTAATGTTGGCCTGCTCGTGAACGGATGTGTGGCCGGAGTAGATTTCTCGGCTTCCACGTGGGTTTAATGGAGGCGTTTGAATGCGGCAAGGAGACGTATTCAGCCAGGCGTGCAACGAAGGCGTCCTTGGCCGGCGTGCCGTTTCAATGACGGATGTAGTGAGAGGTCCCGTCCGCCCTGAGCCGTCTTCAATGTGCAATGGTGTGCTCTACGGCGACATGAATGCAGGTAGCTGGCGTCGGGCGAGAACGCGCGCAGGCGAGGAAGGTGGGGGTTTGGGTGGGTCAGGGCGGTTAGAATGGGCGTTGTTGCTGCCCGGACGCCCGCGAAGCCACACTACATCCGTCTCCGGTTTGCGGGAGCAAACACGTCCGGACTGCCCTGCGGACCGATACAGGCCCGCGTTGGATGGCTTCCATGGTCCCAACAACGCGACTCGGACGTATGCAGGCGGTTTGAGGGTTAGCGTTGGAGATGCCCTAAATCAGTGAGTCCAAAGAAGTAAGAGATACGCGCAATCGACAGAGAGATACTTTTCTTTTTTTGCTATAAGAAGAGATACATATAGTCGGGAGAGATATACTTTTGTTTTTCTGAAGGGCTAGTGAGAGAATTATGAGGAACTAGAAAAAATATAACTTACATTCTGAAATTTTATCAAAAAATAAATACACCTTACATAAAGGGACGAAGTGAGTACATATCTGTATCTATCTATCTATACTTCTTATCTGTATGTCTACTAATTATAGACTCTCTAGATATTCTCAAGCTAATCTATATCTATACCTACTAATAAAAGGGTTAACGCTTCTGCCCGTACGTCGTTAATCGTTAGTTTTTTTAGAAACTGTTAATCGTTAGTTTTGCTTATTATACGCCCTAAAACATAGGTGCGACCCAATCCCAATGAAACCGACCCATGCAAATCAAGCCCAACGAAGACGACCCACATCTGGGGTAAAAGGCTGGGTCAAAATAATATTTTTTGAGGAACACCCAGCAACGGGTCAACCAGTCGTATTACAATCATTTAATAATATCTCCTTCAGCTCATCCGGTACAACCCAGTTGGAGAAAGTCGCCCGATCTCTTGGCATGAGCAGCTAGGTGGTGAGCTACTTTATTCTGGTCTCTTTTGATCCAATCAATCTTGTAGGACCTGAAGGCACTTAGCTCAGCATTGATATTAGCAATGATTGGGAAGAGCCTTGATTTGTTTGTTGAACCCGGAATCAGCGCTTTAGCCAGGGAAAGGCAGTCCACCTCAATTAAGATTGCACCCTTAAAGTATTTAGACAGCTCTCAGAGACCATACAGCAGAGACAGGCTTTCAGCTTCCTCCGCGGACTCACATTGGTTCAGGTTGTGTCCCAGCGAGAAAAAGGCCAGCCCCTGCTCGTTTCTAGCAATAGCCCCGCACACGCTCTGCCTTGAAGCCGCATCAAACGCTGCATTAGTATTTAGTTTAGCCGTCCCAGCAGGCGGGGGCAACCACTGATTGGTAGTGACTGTAGGGCTCTGCAGAACCTGATCCCCAAACAGGTTCCGACAGCAGATACTGTTCGCATTGTCTTTCTTGTCCTGTGATGCATTAACCTCCTGCTCATACATGATCAAGAACGCCACTGATCCTGAGATGGATTCCTTACCATTGCCATGCACAATATTTTCCCGTAGGAACCAGACACGCCAAAGCAGAAGCATGATCTTGTTTCGTACATCTTCAGTGCCTGCACATAGGAGGCCCTGTAGTCAGTCCTCCCCGGTATACCAGAACGCATTCTCCTTCGGTAATCTTCAGTGTGCCCTCATAGCATGGCGAAGGGCCCTGCTCTTAGTGCATGATACCACCGCATGGTATTCATTTTCATCCGCTGCGCCACAGATACCACAGGTGTTGTCCGTGGCCAAGGTGCATCTGCATTTGTTTGACTTGGTTGCTAGAGTATTCGTAGCCACCCTCCAGCCAAAAAATTTAATCTTCTCCGGTAGCATCGCTTTCCATATGGTATCCCATATGCTCCTGTCGTCGTGCTTTGCCGATGGGCTAGATGTTTGTGCCCCGGCTCCCTTTACATTCATAGCCAATCTCTACGCGCTCCTGACCGTGAAAACACCCATTTTTTCATAATGCCATGCAACAAAGTCTTCCACTTCTCTTTGCGGAATCCCGATCTTAAGGATTTCCGTTGCATCGAAAGGGCTAAAGATCCTGTGAACAAGCTCTTGGTTCCAGCTCCTACTAGTGGGGTCTATGAGTTGGTTCACCCATCTGATCCTCGTCCTCCCTAAGGGTTTAGCCACTTTAAGGCCCTCTCCTCTCAGAATCCATTGATCTCTTGTGATTTGGATATTTTTCCCGTTCCCAACGCGCCAGATAAGTCCTTTCTTAAGGAGTTCAAGCCCAAACTCAATGCCTTTCCATGATTATGATGCATCTGAGGCAAAGACCGTGTCCAACAACTCACCATTTGGATAGTACTTCGATTTGAGCACTCTTGCACAAAGACTGTCCGGGTTCTGTAGCAATCTCCACCCTTGCCTAGCCAGCAAGGCTTGATTAAAACTAGCCATATCTCTAAAGCCAATGCCCCCTCCTCTCTTCGGTCTCGTCATTGTCCCGAGCCATCCAGTGTACTTTCCGGTGTCCCTCCTCCTCACCCCACCAAAATTCTCCAATTAATTTTTTGTACTTGTCGCAGAACCCCATACACATCTTGAACACACCCATTGTGAACGTTGGCAGTGCTTGGAGGTCAAAAATATTTGTGAGTGTTGCAAATCGAACTCGCAACCTCTGTGCTAGTTGAATAGTCCCACCTCGCATTCTTATATTAAGTCCTCCTAATTTATATAAGATTTCAACTGTGCTTGCAGCGTGCAGCGACGGAAATAAGGAAAGGCTTTGAGAAGGAATTGAGATAGGATATTATGGAAAAATCAGTTCACGCCGAATCAACAGATTTCAGACAGAAAACTGAGACATGATAATAAGGAAAGCAATGCATGCCTTCCTCAACGTGACAGAAAATAAGGAACCTAATTTGGAAAGAAATTGAGAAGGGATCCAGGCCTGATAAAAAGGCTACTCGCTCCGTTCCATAATATAAGAGCGTTTTTGACAATAGTGAAACATATTATGATACAAGAGCGTTTTTGACAAAACGCTCTTATATTATGGGACGAAGGGAGTAATTTGGAAAGGAATTGAGACGGGATCCAAGTCTGCTAAGAAAGCTAATTTGGAAAATTTGAAAAGGAAAAGAGACTGGGATCCAGCCCTGCTAATTTGGAAAGGAATTGAGACTGGAATTGAGACTGGGATCAATGTTTGGATCCAGTCGTTGTGCGCTGCCTGTGGTCGGCCTTCTCATGGAGGTATCCCAATAGTCGAGCTTTCGCGCAGAGTCTACTTGACTAAGCCGGCCCAACATAGTTGGAAATGTGAAAAAAATCCCAAAAAGACGCGAGGCCCAACATAGTTGGAAAATGTGATTTTTTTCCCAAAAAGACATGAGGGAGAGGATCGAACGCAGGATGTACCTACAGGTTTGTCGCGTGCGTGGAGATCCACTTGAGCTGATGGTTTTTCAATAACTAAAGAGAGGCGCAGTCCAACAAGAACTAGCACGAAAAGTATCTAAATTCGAAATTTCGAACAAATTTTTGAAAATATGGTTTTTTAAAAAGGAATTTAAGAATGCAATCTGAAATTTCTTTAG
>NC_053028.1:630172499-630204249 GCF_003073215.2 Triticum urartu | reverse complement strand
CCAGCCCCAGGGGTTTTTTTTTTTTTCGGTCTTGAGGGGCGCAGCCTGCCCCGATGTCTTGAAAGGTCGTGGGGCTCGGGTTGGCCTACCCGTGGCCCATTACTCCGACAGTAGTCCCCGAAGCTAGTGAGGCACCGCAGACGATCGGTCGAGAAGCCTCAGCAGTTTCTCTTTCCGGGCGCAACACATGGTCTTGATTGACTTCCGCCGGGCTGACTAGAAGGAGTCGGACTCGCCCAACTTGGACTCACTCAATTCTGACTTGCTCAGTAGTTCGAACGTCGCGGCGGCATTTCAAGTGGCCTTCCAGGCTGCCGCCCGTTCCTGGCCTGTCACACGAGGGCACGTGGCCGGGTCGTGGGGCTGTGGGCGCGGTCCATGGGCTATAAGGGGGGAAGGGGGGCGGACGCGTGCCCCTCCTTCCCACTACCCCTCGCTTCTTCCTCCTCGCAGCTCCTCGCTCTCCTGGCAGTTTCCCCCGCCCCGTGGGAGGGCGAGCGGGTCATCTTCCGCTCGCACTGCCTGCGCGGGCTACCGGCGAGCAGCTTCTTCCGGTCAATCATGGAGTTTTACGGACTCCAGCCGCACCACCTCACCCCCAACACAGTGGTGCTGCTGTCCGCCTTCGTGGCTCTGTGTGAGGGCTTCCTTGGAGTCCTCCCCACCCTCGAGCTCTGGGGGGAGTTCTTCTTCTCCAAGCTCGGCACCCAGGCCGCGGGCGTGCCGGCTCAGTGCGGCGCCTTCATCGCCGTGCGAAGGACAGGAGCCGACAACCACTTCCCCTCCATCTCGCTGCTGAAGTCGGTGAAGATGTGGCAGCGGTCCTACTTCTACGTCAGGAACATCGCCGCGAGGGGCGACTGGGTTAATCTGCCGGCTTTCGAAGCCTGCCCAACTGGTCGTACCGGGCCAGGTCGCTGACGCCTGCGGGAGCCGGCGCCATCACGGACTCCGAGTGCTGACGCAGTCGAAGGGTCTGACTGGCCCGGACCTGCTGGCCGCCTTCGTCTCGCGCCAAGTTCTCCCACTCCAAGGCCGCCCTCACCTGATATGCCAGATGAGCGGGGGCCGCGACCCGGATGTGCACCAAGGACATGCCTCACGAAGAGGTGGCCCTGATGGTGAACTACCTCTCAGACAGCAGGCTCCCGGAGGACTGGCGATTCGGCAAGGAGCCATACTCCCGCGCCAACCCTCGGGGGTGAGTTCGAGCGACGTCGACGACCCCGATCTGGGGGCGGCGGCTCTGGAAGATGACGCCGAGGGAGGAGGAGGCGCAGGCTCTTCTGCCACGTCGGGCGCTCCAGGCGGTTTCTTTAGGGCCCCCCTCTCTCTTGAGCGGGTCGCCTCCGCCTCCGTCATGGGGTCAGCGAAGACGCCCGCCACCACTCGGCGGATAGACCCCGCTGCCGACCTCCGGGAGGCGACGGAGCGGAATCAGGAGAAGCAGGCGTGCGAGGCGAGCAGCCAACGGACCCTCCGGTGCCGCCGACCGAAGAAGAGGCCGTGGCGAGGCTGCTTCTCCAGGTCGGCTTTCGGCACCCTGCCCAGACGCCGAGGCGACAAGCGCCGCACCTGTTGGGTGGGTGCGGGGAGGCGGCACAGGGCCGCTGAACCGGGCGCTCCTGGACGTCCAGGCGAAGCTCCGCGCTGAGGGCAACGCCCTCCAGAGCTGCACCAAGGCGTTCCTGGCATCGCGGGCGGCCGTTCGGGTATGTCTTTTCTTTGGGCCTTTATTTTTCTTGTTCCTCTCTGTGGGGGCGCGCCAGCGCACCCACTGGGTGTAGTCCCCGAGTTTCGGGTCGGCTGCTGAGCAGGCGGTCCGGAACTCCAATTTGATGAACTTCTGGGTACTAACTTTGTCTGAAATGCTTGTTGCAGGACTACCACAACCTCCGCATCACACGACCGCCGCTTGGCAGAGAGCCGGAGTAAGTCCTTCTCCTTTTTCTCTTCTCTGCGGGGCGTGCTAGCGCACCCGCGGGCTGTAGTCCCCGAGATTCGGGCCGACTGCTGAGCAGTCGGGCCGGATCTCCCCGGCGACCTACTTTATTGACGACTGATGTCTTTCTTTCTTTCCTTCAGGGGCCAACGCTTCTAACAAGCGCGATCCGCTGACCACTCAGTTGGCAATTCCACGAGATCAAAGACATCGTTGATGGTGAGTCTCTTTGTTTTCTTTCTTTGAGCCGCCGACCTAGGTCGTGCTGACTCCTGGTTTTTGACTCGCTTCCTTTTTTTGTTTCTTCGTGTCTTTTGCAGACTTCTTCCCTGGGCAGTCTCAGGCCGCTATCCAAATCGAGGCCGATGACGCAAGTCGGAGGGCAGAGGGCGCAGAGATCGCCGCCGATGCCCCCCGAACTCTTGATGAGCACATCTTGAGTATCGAGGCTCGCCTCCGGCCGGCTCACCGGATGCTGCGCCGGCTTCAGCGCGTCGGCGCCCAGGTGATCTCCGCCCTTTGGCCGGATATGCAGGCTCTGCGCACTAGCCTGCGGCCAACTGGTTGGTCGCGGCTGGTCGCCTCGAGGCCTGGAAGGGCTCTTCGGCCCGGGCTGGAGCGCGTCGGGCCTTGGAGTTCGTCAAGGCGTGGTACCCGGGGCTGGATCTAGACCGGTTGGCCACCGACACGAAAGACAGCGAGGAGGTCCCGCCGGAGTGGTTTGGGATGAACCCAGACTACGCTCAGCCCGACCGTGCCTCCAGCAACGAGCCGCGACGACCGATCCAACTGCTGCCGGAGGCGATCAAGCCACTAGCCGGCCGACCCCGACGACTGGCTGGGTCTTTTGTTTTATCTACTTCAGTAGTCTTTTGAAGAACTTGTTATCGCACAATTCCACCCGCGGGGTGTATTCTGAACCTCTGCTTGACAATTCGGCCAAGGGCCTGTGTTATATATATATGTCTATCTTTTCTTGCTCATTGTTCTTTTGGTTGTTTTCCTTTGCCGCTTTCTCCTAGTTGCCTGCCTTGCCAATCGGACAGCTGCTCTGCAGACTGTTGCTGGATCAAGTGCTAGGCTACTTTGGGAAAGCAAGTACTTAGCGATTTTGATAGAAAACGACAATCCGACTGTCCGAGAGTCAGTCCTAGCCATTTTTCGTGCGATCGCTGCGGCTTCTGACAGAAGACGGCTTAGATGTTACACATACTTGTCCGGCTGCAGGAAGCATTTCATAGTGCAAGGCGGCAAGTCCCCGGGCCGACTTGTCGAGCCCGGTGCCAAGCGGCATGACAAAGAGTAACATACTTGTAGGCATAATTTTTATCATACAGACAAAAGAGGGCAGTCCCCGAGCTCGTCTCGGGGGGCCCGAAGTCTTGGTATTTTAATACAAAAGGTAGCGTGGTACATACTGCATCAACTGTAAAATCTTCGGAGAAGATTTTCGTTCCATGGCCGCTCTGTCTCCTTGCCGGAGTCGTCCCTCTTGCATGCTCGGGGCTCAGGTAGTAGGAGTCGTTGCCTAGTACTTTGCTGATGATGAAACGGCCTTCCCAAGGCGGCGACAGCTTGTGCTGGCCGGCTGTTCGCTGGATCAGCCAGAGTACAAGGTCGCCTTCTTGGAAAGATCTTGGCCCGACCTTCCTGTTGTGGTATCGGCGCAGGCTGTGCTGGTAGATGCTGGACCGGCTGAGTGCCAACAGCCGGCCCTCTTCCAGCAGATCGACACCGTCTTGTCGTGCTTCTTCTGCTTCCTCCTCGGTGTACACGGTGACTCGTGGGGAGTCGAACTCTATGTCCGTTGGGATGACGGCTTCGGCACCGTAGACGAGGAAGAAGGGCGTGAAGCCGTTTGACTTGTTTGGAGTCGTGCGCAGACTCCAGAGGACGGCTGGCAGCTCGTCGAGCCAGCAGCCAGTCGAGCGCTCCAGAGGCTCGATCAACCGAGGCTTGATGCCGGACAGGATGAGGCCGTTTCCACTTGGCCGTTTGACTGCGGGTGGGCGACGGTTGCTAGGTCCAGTCGGATGCCCTGTGTTGCGTAGAAACGGGCCAAGGCGCCTTTGGCAAAATTTGTGCCGTTGTCGGTGATGATGCTGTGTGGTATGCCGTACTGAATTGTGATATCGGTGATGAAGGTCACGACAGTCAGACCGTTCAGTTTCTTAATTGGCTTTACTTCCACCCACTTGGTGAACTTGTCCACTATGACAAGTAGGTGAGTCAGACCACGTCGTGCTGTTTTGCATGGTCCCACCATGTCTAGGCCCCAAACAGCGAAAGGCCAAGCAATGGGGATGGTCTTGAGCGTGGAAGCCGGCTGGTGCGGCTTGGAGCTGAACTTCTAGCACCCTTTGCATTTTTGGACCAACTCCTTGGCCTCTTCCAAGGCAGTCGGCCAAAAGAAACCGTGCCGAAAGGCTTTGGCGACGAGTGCTCTTGAAGCCGCATGGTGGCCACATTCACCTTGATGGATGTCTTTGAGGATCGCCTGGCCTTGCTCTGGCTCTACGCAACACTGGTAGACACCAGTGATGGTGCGCCTGACCATCTCTCTGTTGATTATGGTATAGGCTGCTGCCCGGCGTTGTACTTGCCGAGCTGAGGTCTCATCAGTTGGTAGCTCTTTGTTTACCAGAAATTTGAGGATGGGCTGGGCCCATGAGGGTGCTGCTATTTCGTCGACTATCAGAACTGCGACTTGGACGAGGGCGGCTGGGCTGGGAGGTGGCGGGCTGGAGTCAACAAACGCTTGTTGGGCTGATGAAGTCCCCAGGCCGACTGGCTCGGTCCTTGGGCCGAGTTCTGGAATCTTCAAGTCCGTCACCGCAGTCCCCGGGCCGGGCTCGACTGTGGCAGCTTTGGAGTCGCCTGCCAAAGTCCCTGTTCCGACTGCCGGAACTCTGGAGTCGGGTCCGCCGTCTTCGGGAGGAGCCGGCACAAAGATGGAGTCTGATTCTGCTGAAGGCTTGACAGACGGCTTGAGGAGGCGTTGAAGGGCGACGCCAGATGGTATTTCTTGGCGGGTAGAGCCGATTCATGCCAAGGCGTCTGCTTGGTCATTGTCGTTTCTTGGCACATGGAGGAACTCGCACCCTTCGAAATACCCGCTGAGTTGCTGCACGAGGAAACGGTAGCTCGCCATGTTTGCGTCTTTTGCGTCCCAGTCGCCAGACGACTGCTGGACCACTAAGTCCGAGTCGCCATAACACAAGATCCGGTGGATGCCAAGTTCTTTGGCAAGCCAGAGCCGTGAATGACGCCTCGTACTCGGCCACATTGTTGGAGGCGGCAAAATGGATTTGCAATGCATATTTGAGCTTGTCGCCTTTGGGAGAGGTGAGGACGACGCCGGCTCCCAAGCCGGTGCGCATCTTGGAGCCGTCAAAGCCAGTGGGTGGAGTCAGGTGCTGGAGGCAGGTACTGGGTCTCGACCCAGTCGACGAGGAAGTCGGCCAGTGCTTGTGATTTGATAGCGGTGCGGGGCTGGTAGTAGATGGTGTAAGGAGCCAGCTCTATGGCCCACTTGGCCACTCGACCAGAGGCATCACGGCTGCCGATGATCTCGGCAAGTGGAGCCGTGCAGACCACCGTGATTGGGTGTTCTTGAAAGTAAGGCTTCAATTTCTTGGCAGCAAAGTGCACACCATAGCACATCTTCTGGTAGTGGGGGTAGTTCTGCTTGGAGGTCGACAGTACCTCGCTCAGGTAATATACTGGTCTCTGGACAGGTAGCGCCTTGCCTTCCTCCTTGCGCTCTACTACAATGACTGTGCTGACTACTCGTATGGTGGCAGCGATGTACAGGAGCATAGGTTCCTTGGGAGTTGGAGCCGCCAGGACGGGTGGAGTAGTCAGCATCTTCCTCAACTGGTGAAAAGCTTCGTCCGCCTTATGGTTCCACTCGAAAAAAGTGGTCTTCTTCATGAGTTGGTATAAGGGGACTAGATGGCCTTGATTTTTATTGGGTTGCATTCTATGCCGCGTTCAGAGACCAGGAAACCTAGCAGCTGGCCGGCTGGTACTCCGAAGACACACTTCTCGGGGTGGAGCTTGATCTGGAACCGGCGCAGGTTCTCAAAGGTCTCTTTTGAGGTCTTCCAGCAATGTTCCTCGCTTTTCCGTCTTCACCACCACGTCGTCCACGTAAAAGTGGGCGTTCCTACCGAGCTGCTTGAGGAGGCACTTCTGCATGCAACGCTGAAAGGTGGCGCCGGCATTCCTCAAGCCGAACATCATGGTGAGGTAGCAGAATGCTCCAAACGGCGTGATGAAGGCGGTCTTCAATCTGTCAGCCGGGTTCATCTTGATCTGGTGATATCCTGAGTAGCATCCAAGAAACTCAACAGCTCGCATCCGGCTGTGGAGTCTATCACCTGATCAATTCTTGGCAGAGCAAACGGGTCCTTGGGGCAGGCCTTGTTGAGGCTCGTGTAGTCAATACACATTCGCCATTGCTTGTTCTTCTTTAGCACCAGGACCGGATTTGCCAGCCACTCCGAGAAGAAAACTTCCATAATGAAGCCGGCTGCTAGGAGTCGGGATATCTCTTCTCCGACAACTCTTCTCTTCTCTTCTGATAAGCGGCACAGGGGCTGCCTAACCGGCTTTGCATCAGATCGGACGTGTAACTTGTGCTCGACGAATTCCGTTGGCACACCTGGCATGTCTTTGGGAGACCATGCGAAGATGTCCCGATTCTCATGGAGGAAATCGACAAGCTCGCCTTCCTATTTGTTGTCGAGGTTTGCACCTACGACGGCGTACCTCTCTGGGTGTTCCGGATCCAAGGGTATCTTCTTTGTCTCTTTGGCTGGCTTGAACGAACCTTCGGCTTCCGACTCCTTTGGGTCGGGCAATATCTCCGGCTGCTTGCCGGCCATCGCCACAGCTCGCTCAAGGAGTCGCTTCTCGGCCGCAATCACCAGGGACTCGGCCAGCCGACTGCTTTTGGCCGCGCAAGCGGACGACTTCCGGTAGTCGCCGGCCACAGTCAGAATTCCCCTGGAACTGGGCATCTTCATCTTGAGGTAGGCGTAGTGGGGGACCGCCATGAACTTGGCCAGGGCGGGCCGGCCAAGTAGCGCATGGTATGGGCTCTCAAGGTCCACCACCTCGAACCAAACAGACTCTCTTCGGAAGTGATCTTTGTCCCCAAAGAAGACGTCAATCAGGATCTTGCCGATTGGTGAACAGGAAAGCCCAGGAAGAATGCCGTGGAACACAGTCCGGCTGTTCTGAAGCTGTGTCTGCTTGATTCCTAACTTCTCCATGGTGTCCTTGTACAAGATGTTGATGCTGCTGCCCCCATCTATCAGAACTTGCGAAAAACGCGTGGCCCATTTGTCCGTGGCAAAGGTGGCGTCCAGGACCAAGGCATAGGAGCCTGGACTCGGCATCACTTCTGGGTGGTCAGCCCTGCTCCAGCTGATGGGCCTCTCTGACCAGTGCATGAACTCTGGCGTCTCTGAGGCCACCGCGTTCACCTCTTGTCGCTGCAGCCGCCTGCTACATCGATCGTTAGCCACACTGGTGAACACCACGCAGGCTCCGTGCTCTTCAGGGTACTCATCTTGTACTACGCCGACTGGCCTGACTGCCGGCTGCTGGGGCGGAGGCGGAGGCGGCTGCCCAGCAGGCGGGGGTGGCAGGAGGCCGTCTCCCTTGGCGATCCTGGTGAGCCAGTGGCACTTCCGGGTGGTGATTGAATGGCTTCGCGCCGCTGTGGAACTTGCAAGGTCCATCCAAGGTCTGCTCGTAGGAGAAGGCCGGCTACCCGTTCGGCTTGCCGCCTTTCTGTCGCTTGGGCGGAGGCTGCTGGGCTTCGACGGTCGCGACCTGCCGGCTGTTGGAAGCCGGTTGCGGGGCCTTGCGCTTGTGGTCGCCCTGCTGTTGTCGCCGGCCGGCGTCTGCTGCCAGAGTTCTTTGAGCCTGAGGAGCCACCTTGCCAGTCATGCTGATTTGAATTTCCGTCTTCATGGAGGAGTCGGCCGTAGCGTACTTGTCCGCTATGATCAGCAGCTCGTCGAGGGTTTCTGGCTCATCGCAGAGGAGCTTGTGCTTGAGGAGGGTGCCTTCTCGGCATCTGGCTGTGAAGTACTCGATGGCCTGCACCTCGTGCACGCCCTCGCAGGAGTTCCGGAGCTCAGCCCAACGCGTGAGGTAGTCGCGAGTCGACTCATCAGGACCTTGCACGCATAGGGAGAGCTGGCGAGGCTTGGGAGGACGCTTGTACGTGCTGGTGAAGTTGCAAACGAATGCTTCGGTGAAGTCGACCCAGCTGTTGATGCTGCGGGGCTTTAGGCTGTTCAGCCATGTCCGGGCCATGCCCTGGAGCATGAGCGGAACGTACTTTACAGCGACACGCTTGTTGCCGTTTGCTATGCTGACAGCCGTGGAGTAGTCGACTAGCCAATCTTCTGGCTTGACGAAGCCGGTATACTTGGGCGTGTCTCTTGGGAGCGTGAACCCTCTGGGAAAGGGCTCGTCCTGAATGCGGGGCCCGAAACAAGGCGGACCCAGCTCGTCTTCTTCTTCCAGCGCCAGGGACCGGTGAAGTCGGTCGATCCGGCTCGGCGGCCAAGGCGGTCACCGATCCTTGCGGGGAGGGGGAGGCGGACAATCGTCCCATCGTTCCACTGCTCTCGGGCGGCCGTCTCGGTCGCGCTCTATGGTAATCCGAGTCCGACTGTGGCTGACAGCCGGCTCCTTGTCCTTTCTTCCTGGTCATCGGGAGCCGCTGGACTCGCTCCATCATGAGGCGGCGCTCTTCGCCCTCCAAAATTGTCCAGCTCATCCGCCGCTGCCTGGGCGGCTCGGATGTTCTCCGCTGGCGTGGCATACACGGGGCGGCTAGCCCCAAACAGGCTGGCGATGGCTACGCCGCGCTGCTGAACCGCGCCAAGGCGGCTGGGCCCTGCCGGAGCCGGCTAACGTCTGAGGCGCCACCAGCATCGGGTTGGTGGAGCCTACGGACTCCAAGTCTACGGCAGGCTCGCCGGAAACATGGAGTTGATCGAGGAGGCCCGCGAGGAGGGGGGCCGCCTACGCCTGCGACGGACGCAGGTTCGGCCAAGGAGCTGGGTGCGCAGGCGATCTCCACGCCACGCAGCGCGTCGACGCAAACTTCGTCTGGCGTGCCTGGCTGGCTGCCCTCGCCAGGGAGGAAAAGGGTTCCCGTCCAGAACAGATCTCCGGACGGCGGTGCACCATGCCCCACGGTGGGCGCCAAATGTCGGGGGTTTGGTGCGACATATGCCAATGGATGGCTTATCATGGTGGGCGCGAGTAGAACATCGCCGGTGCTTGGAAACGGGATGAGGCAAAGACATGCACGCCGGCGAATCTTACCCAGCTTCGGGGCTCTCCGGGGAGATAATACCCCTACTGCTGCTCTACGGAGTCTCCGCAGGATCACTATGGTCAAGTGTTTACACGGTTGCTCCTTGAGCTGTGTATGGTGGTAGGAGAGGGCAAGGCTAGCTCTCTCCCTCTATCTGGTGAGGTATCGAACTACTGGGATCCAACCCTTTGCGTGGGTGCCCTGGGGGGCTTTATATAGGCCTACCCCCCAGGGGTACAATGGTAATGTGACTGGGCGCGGGCTCAGCCGTCAGTGTCTCCGACCTCTGACTTCTCCACCGACTGGTGGGGCCCGCCGATTGGTGGGCCCCACCGACTAGTCTGGTACAGAGCCGACAGGCCGTGTCCGCCGCGGGCGGGTCTTGCCGGCTGCTGATTACTGTAGCCGTGCTCCTGATGAAGCAAGCTTGGTCATGGGGTCGTGGCAACAGCCCCGCCGCCTGGCGGGCGATCACTGTGGCCACTCCCCGTCTCTTATTGATTAATGGCGCCTCCCCAGGAGGCGGCTCTTCGCCCTGTGGTCTTGAGGGGCGCAGCCTGCCCCGATGTCTTGAAAGGTCGTGGGGCTCGGGTTGGCCTACCCATGGCCCATTACTCCGAAACCTAGCATGACTCAATCTTGCTCTACTTTTGCTATAAAATGTTCCTGGCAGATTGTTTATGTGTTAATCAATTTTGCCAAGGTTGTTGTAGTTGATCCATGCATGCTATGAGATTGTTATTGCCATGTTTAGCTTCTTGATCATGTCTTCTTGCTGGTAGTATGGTTAGCTTATCATGCAATGCCTTGTGTTGAGTGAATCGAGCTCGCAAACATGCCTTCATAATTCTGTTTCTGCCATGTCCAGTTTTCTGCTAAGTCTGAATCTGTTAACGAAACTTGCTATGTTTACATGGGTGCCATCATATCTTCTGATCCTTTTTGGCTTATGGTCAGTAAGGGACTTTTGTTATATGCTTTGAGTAGATTCATGCCATGCCTTGTATTGCTATGATCTGATCCTGTAGCATGTTGTTATCTTGCTCTAAACATTGCTTCCTGATGTTAATTCCTGACATGTTAGTATTTTCACTAAGTCTGTGATGCTAATATCTTTTGCACTTTTGCCATGCTTGTTTGAACCTGCTCTTGTGTGATTTAGCCGTAGTTCAGTGTTCATCTTTTGTCAAGCATCTTGAGTAGATCACTGCCATGTGCTTTGTTGTTATGTTGGAGTGCAGTAGCTTAGTTTCTTGTTGCATTCTAGATGGCATCATGTTGTTAATCACAGGATTGTGCCATTATTGTTTTGCTTGCCATTTGCAAACCGTGCATCTGATTCTGGTGATCTTTATATCGATTTTGACTAAAATCATCTCATCTTTCCAGCGGCGCACTTGGTTTGCCAAGCTGAGGCCTGGTTGAAACTTTCCCTTGCGAAGCATGTTGCATCCTTCGGAGAACTTTGCAGGCAAGATGACCATACCCTCGAAATCACTTCTATCTTTGCTTGCTAGTTGCTCCCTCTTTTGCTATGCTGCGATACCTACCACCTGCTATATCATGCCTCCCATATTGCCATGTTCAGCCTCTAGCCCACCTTTCCTAGCAAACCGTTGTTTGGCTATGTTACCGCTTTGCTCAGCCCCTCTTATAGCGTTGCTAGTTGCAGGTGAAGATTGGAGTTTGTTCCATGTTGGAACATGATTATTGTCGGGATATCACAATATCTCTCTTATTTATTTAATGCATCTATATACTTGGTAAAGGGTGGAAGGCTCGGCCTTATGCCTGGTGTTTTGTTCCACTCTTGCCACCCAAGTTTTTGTCGTACCGGTGTTATGTTCCTTGATTTTGTGTTCCTTACGCGGTTGGGTTATAATGAGAACCCCTTGACAGTTCGCTTTGAATAAAACTCCTCCAGCAAGGCCCAACCTTGGTTTTACATTTGCCCTAACAACCTATCACCTTCCCTTGGGTTCTGCAGACTCAAGGGTTATCTTTATTTTACCCCCCCCCCCCCCGGGGCCAGTGCACTCTAAGTGTTGGTCCGAAACGGGCAGCCTGCGGGGCCACCTCAGGGAAACTTGAGGGTTGGTTTTACTCGTAGCTTGACCTATCCGGTGTTGCCCTGAGAACGAGATATGTGCAGCGCCTATCGGGATTGTCGGCGCATCGGGCGGCTTTGCTGGTCTTGTTTTACCATTGTCGAAATGTCTTGTAACCGGGATTCCGAGTCTGATCGGGTCTTCCTGGTAGAAGGAATATCCTTCATTGACCGTCAGAGCTTGTGATGGGATAAGTTGGGACACCCATGCAGGGTTTTGAGCTTTCGAAAGCTGTGCCTCCGGTTATGGGCAGATGGGAATTTGTTAATATCCGGTTGTAGAGAACTTGTCACTTAACTTAATTAAAATGCATCAACCGCGTGTGTAGCCGTGATGGTCTCTTCTCGGCGGAGTCCGGGAAGTGAACACCGTTCTTGTGTTATTCTTGAACGTAAGTAGTTTCAGGATCACTTCTTGATCACTTCTAGTTCACGACTGTGCTTTCCTTCTCTTATCGCTCTCTTTTGTGTAAGTTAGCCACCATATATGCTTAGTGCTTGCTGCAGCTCCACCTCACTACCTTTTCCTACCCATAAGCTTAAATAGTCTTGATCGCGAGGGTGTGAGATTGCTGAGTCCCCGTGACTCACAGATTACTTCCAAAACTAGTTGCAGGTGCCGATGATGACCGTGCAGGTGACGCAACCGAGCTCAAGTGGGAGCTCGATGAAGATCGTGTTTGTTGCGTTGTTTCGTTTTCCAATTGATCAGTAGTGGAGCCCAGTCGGGGCGATCGGGGATCTATTGCATTAGGGGTGGTCTTTCTTTATTTTGGTTCCGTAGTCGGACCTTGATTGTATTCTGGATGATGTAATGCTATATTTATGTATTGTGTGAAGTGGCGATTGTAAGCCAACTCTTTATCCCTTCTTATTCAGTACATGGGATGTGTAAAGATTACCCCTCTTGCGACATGCCTACTATGCGGTTATGCCTCTAAGTCGTGCTCCGGCATGTGGGAGATATAGCCGCATCGTGGGTGTTAAAAGTTGGTATCAGAGCCTTCCCCGACTTAGTAGCCCCCTGCTTGATTGAATCGTTGGCGTTGTTGAGTCTAAAAAAATGTTTTGAGTCTTATAGGATTATATATATCGGAGAGTAGGATTATTTTTACTCCTCAGTCCCTTCGTCGCTCTGGTGAGGCCTCCTGACGTAGTGTTTTCACTCTTCTCTTCTCAAATTTCACTAAAAAATTAGGATCACGCGGGTATCTTGGAATCGTTCCGATGGTTTTGTGACGAGAACATTCTTCTTGGTGCCTCCTGACATTTAGGGGTTGTGGCAGTGTCCCGGGGAGTTGAGCTCTGAGGTGTTGTTGTCACAATTTTATCGTTACAGTTCTGGAATACCTGAGTTTCGCTGACATCGAAAATCTCTTTTATGCAGTTGTTGGTGAGATAACCTCGACGCCACCCAGTACTGGGGTGGGAGTTCGGGAGTATTGCCATAACTCGTATAACAGATGCTTTTTGAAGGTTGAGGTAAACGATTTCCGAAGGTTTCTTGGTTATGTGTTGAAGGATGGATACAGCTGGATGTAGGTATTGTTTGTTTGGGTGAGATATTATGCTTCCCCTGTATCCCCAACACCTGATTGCATAACCAGAAAGTTTTGGGAGTTTATAAGTGGGAATTCAAGTAGCTCCTAGGATATCTTTCCGACAGATGTATGATATGAAATTGGGCTTCGATGTCTAGTGTTCCGCCTATCCACGGTTGGTTTTACAGTGGTCTTGTTGTGTCTTAAAGAGTCCTTGGCTATGGTGACTCGGGGACACTTCGTATGTCATGTGCACTGCCTTGTACATGATGGTGTTGTACGATCGATCCCGTGTGGGCCCCACCACGAAAACTTCGGACGAAATCTCTGTCATATGTTTGTTCCGGCTTTTTCTGCAAGCCAATCCTCTGTTTTTGTTTTGAGTTGTGGTATTCGAGTTGCTTCGAAGTCAAATGTGCAATCCATACCTTTCCTAAGCGGTGTTCTCATACTTCTATGTGAATACTAATCCTTCTTGACCATCGAGGTTGCCGTGTCAATCCTTTTCAACCGACGTGCTTCTCTTCAAGTGGATCCGATCATTTTCAACATCCGCAAGATCACCTCTCGGTTTTCCCGACGTTGTTCGTTTCATCTGTCCTCAAGTTGCCTTTGTTTTTCCCTCCCACCCACCCTTTTTCTTCGAGGACTCGGATTTCTTAATCAAGTATCCATCTTATTGATGTGAAGTCTCTCCATTCTTTTCCGTCAATATTCTTATCCGGTGATTCTCATGAAGATGCTCTACAAGTTCATCATTATTCGTTCTTTTTTCTCCGGTGGATCCAATTCAAGTTTTGTTGATCATATCCTTTCCTCGTTTTAAATGTTTTCTCATACCGGCACACCTTTTAATCGTTCATCTCTCATTGTTCATTTGTTCCGGAGTGCTGAAGATATCTCAGAAGGCTCGTCTTTTCATTCAAGATCCGCTCAACCTATTTCGAGGTTGTAATATCATTCAAGCCATTTAATTCAACTGGTGCAAGCTCTCTTTTCAAGCAATCGTTCAACGGTGTTTCTTTGAGTGGGCCCTAACCCACAGGTCTCTTTCTAGGATCTTACCTGACTCTTCTAATTTTACCGGAGTTATTCTCATATCTTTCAAAGTTTGACGTAAGAATGAATTATCATCAGTCAGTTGGTTTCTCCAAGATCTTATAACTCTTTTCATTGTTGGTTCGACCTTTCTAATTTTCATCCCGGAGTATCTCAAAAATTCATGGTGGTGTTTCTCGTCGTCATTCTCGGATTTGAAGACCGAAGGAGATTTTTTTTTCTCTCTCAATCTTGTCCATTCTCTCGAAGATTCGTGATTCTAGCTTGATGCCATCCTCTCATAATTATTTTCGATTGTGAGATATTCTTTTCACCCTTCCGGAGCAAATCAGGAGCCTTTTCAGTTTGATTCGCCGAAGGCCATCATTTCGGGATTATTCATTCCAGATTTCAGCTCTCACTCTCCAAATCTTACCGGTGCATCGTTCAAATATCCTCTAATCAGTTCAGGATCTCTTTGTTCTCATGTATCTAAATGCTAGCAAGTATCTTCATTCGTTTTCCAATTCTTCCTGATGAATTGTGCCTTTGCTACTTCCATTTTCAATTCTTACGGTGGTTCGTTCAAGATCTCTCTTCCTTCGTTATAATATCAATTCATACGTTTTTTTCAATCCTACCGGTGGATGGTTGAACACCTTATCAAATTGGCGCTATATCTATCTTAATCCTTTCTACGATAATAAGTAGTATGCCAAATCCGTTGTTTGTCATCAATTTAATTGGTGAAGGATACGCATAATGTAATTCTTATTATTGTTTAATCCAAGTGATCTAATTTCCTGCTTTCCGGAGTGGTTCATCATATCACATTCTCAGTTCGAGATGCTTTATCTTTCCTTCCAGAGTTCCAAGTTTCCACTTTATCTCGTCGCAAAGCTTCATCCAATCATTGCAAGGCTTCACCTTGTGTTTTCAACCTCTCTTTCCTTCCGTTTGATCATCCTTTTGTTACCGGAGTTCTTCATGGAGGCTCTACATGATGGTTCTTTAAGGATTTAATTTCTTGTCGAAGTGTTCATCGAGATTCTTTTCAGAGGAGCGTAAGTTTTTTTTCATCTTGCAATCCGGAGTGCAATTGTTTCTGCCTTATCTTTTGGGATGGTGTTATATCATTCTTGATAATTTCCCTTCGTGTTTCATGATTCACAAGTTGTCAAGTATGATATATTTTTAAATCCATCAATCTCGTCATTGTAGTTATCTTGGGTTATATTTCACCTAAAGCCTTCCCTAAGGATTGTTGCTATTTATGGTGCTCATAAATGACCCAAGTTCTTCTTCTATCCTCCTGGTGAAATAGTTTCTCGTCTCCTTGTTCATATCAATTCAAATCCATTGTTTCCAGTAGTGGCAAGTTGTCACCTCATAACTTTAAGATGTCTTCTATAAGTCTATATCAAGCTTATCCTTCTCGTTGTTGGTTTTCCAACAACTACATTTAAGCTTTCTTGGAAGGGTGATCTTCAAGCTCATTTGTGGCATAAGTTGACCTTTTTTCTTCTCCATCCTTTCATTTCAATGATCTATATTCTTTCTTCTTACAGAGGCTTTGTGATGTTTCTCTCTTCTCTCATCATCTCTAGTTGTGAGGATAGTGTTCTTTTTCGTGCTTATACATTTAACCGGAGTGTTGTGTCCTCTGCTCAAGTTCTTTTCACCTTATCAAGTCTTGCATCGCTTTTCAACCGGAGTGCTGCCCGAATTGGTTCTCCCTTGTTCCTCTTTTCTAACGGACAGTTATCAACTTTGTTCATCTCCGTTGCATTCTTTTTTTCAATTTGTTCAACCTTCTAAGGTTCTTTGGTTTCACTCCTTTGTCAAAGAAGCAACTTAGTTTTACCTGTTATCTTCCTCTTCCGTTTTCCCTCCGGTGCCATCCTAGATCTCGGGACAAGATCCTCTCGTCGTGGTGGAGTGTTGTAACGCCCCGAGACCGTTGCGCCAGGTGTCTTCCAGTTATTCGCTGTTGTTGTCTTGTCATTTGTTTGCGTTTCATGCATTTCATATCATGTCATCATGTGCATCGCATTTGCATACGTGTTCGTCTCATGCATCTGAGCATTTTCCCCGTTGTCCGTTTTGCATTCCGACACTCCTATGTCCTCCGGCGCCCCCTTTTGCCTCTTTTCGTGAGCGGGTGTTAAACTTTCTCGGAATGGACCGAGATTTGCCAAGCGGCCTTGGTATACCACCGGTAGACCAGCTGTCAAGTTTCGTGCCATTTGGAGTCCGATTGATACTCCAATGGTTAACCGAGGAACCGTAAAGGCCTCGTGTGTGTTGCAGCCCAACACCCCTCCAAAGTGGCCCAAAACCCCTCCAAACCCCCTCCATCCCCTCGGCCGTTCGATCATGATCGCGTGGCCGAAAACCGCACCTCATTTGGACTCTCCTAGCTTCCTCTACCTATAAATATGTGTGCCTCCCCGAAAATTCGTGGATGAAACACTAGTCTCCCTCCTCCTCGCGCCACCGGGCATGTCCACTCCGCCGCCGGACGCGTCCACCACCTCCAGCCACATCGCCCTAGCCAATCGCATCACGCCACGTCATCGTCCCCGTCGCCCGCAGCCTCTCCCGCGCCGCCACGTGGCACCCCGCCGGCCTCCCTCTCTCCTCCCCGCGCCCGCGGCCCGCCGAGCCCATCGTGGGCCCGCATCTTCTATCTCTTGTCTTCTTCCTCAAGTCGCCCAAACCAAACCACCCATCGGCTCCACCTGCTCCTGCCTCCCATGGTTGGCTGCGCCTCCGCCGCCCTACCGTACTCTCCAATGTTGGCCAGTCCCTCCCTCTTTTCCCCCACATGTCTTGTTATTCTCCGACAATGTCAGCCCCAACACGCATCCGCACCCGAACCAGTCAACCCTTGTACTCCCCTCCGCCTGCGACTGGACCGGCACATCTTCCACGGCTCCTGTTCGTTCCGTCCGAGGCCTCGCCGTCGTCCTCCACCTTGGTTCGCTCGCCGTGCGTGGTGCGCCGCCCTCTTGTGTTGTCAATGTCGTCAACAACCGAGAGGAACAAGGAGATGACTGTACATGGAGAGGATGACAGTAGGGACCCACCAGCATCATGGCAGTATGTAAGCAAGTGCCTCATTATTACAAGCCCAAAAAATGGTTCCTCCTAATGGTTGGACATCTGGGGCTCACGTCATTGTTAACATAGTCAATAAAGGAGAGAATTACACAATGAGCGGCTGACACCGGGGACCCAGCAGGTCGTGCAGTTGTTATTTACTTTTTTAGGAACAAGCCGTTGTTATTTATACTAGTATTAGCGATCAGGGTAACAACGAGGCTGTGCGGGAGCTGTGACCCGTCTAGCCAGGGTTTTATTTATGTTTACCACATCATGAGCCTAGTTGTGTTTTTTCTTGTTGAAAATGGCTAGCCCAGTTCTATATTTTTAAAGAAATACCCAAACGAGGCCTACTTGCTTTACCAGCCCTGCTGGGCTACAAATCTTTCAAGACGAGGAGAGTTTCATTCGGTTTGCCCAGAAATGGGTTGCACATTTTTAAAACACATCAAACCAGGAATTAGTTTCAATTTTTTTTCATTACAAGATTTTAAAATTCCATTGATTTTTATGCGTGGACAATTATTTGGATTTTATATTTATATAAATTATTTTTCAAAATAGTTTGAATGTGACTCGATATTTCGGGATTAAAAACAGTTGACCGCACCGAAATATGCAAAATTTCGTATAATTTTTAACCATGGCCACAATATGGGGTGTAGTGCTAACAAAAAGAAGATGGGCTCCAAAAAAATTCTTAAGAATTAGAAAATGAGTTGTAAATTATTAGAAATAATGGCAGATGGGATGTATGCTCTTTTCCACAGATTTGAGGTTGAGTTGTGCGCCTACTACAGGTTGACGCGTATGCTTTCCTAAAAAAAGGTTGACGCACACACAACGTCATGTCAACTTAGTCAACACACGAGAGCAGTGACTATTGGATGTCCATCCAACGGCCGTCGTGCTTCTTCAATCTCTGCTCTTCCTGCTCCAGCCGCTCAAACAAGCGCCGGCGGGACTGCCTGCTCCCTCCTCCCACGGTCGGATATGCTGCCGCGCAGGCCTCACCGCCCCACCGTAGTCCCATCGCTGGCCTAGCCATCCCTCTACTCACCCACACCTGTTGTTATTCTCCGGCGACGGCAAACAAACCTGTAAACCCTCATACTCCCATCCACGTGGGAATCAACTACCGAGTCTTCCCTAGTTCTGTGTCGTTCCCTTCCTAGGCCACGCCGTCGTCCACCGCCCTGGTGCTCTCGGCGCGGTGTGGTCAACGCGGTCAACGGACAACATCCATCGGAAGTGGACTGTACGTGGAGAGGCTGATAGCTGGGTCCACGGTCGCACGCAAGGAAATGCCTCCTTATTATGCGTAAAATAATGGTTCCTCCACCTAACAGCTGGGACCCACCGGAAGGGCCTCTGTATTTCGCGAAAAAATGTTCCCCCCGCTGACAGGTCGGACTCACCAACTATATCTTCACACGCAAAGAAGTGCCTCCTTAATTTGCACGCAAGGAAGTGCCCAGTTATTTTTTTTCGGGTTAATTTGATAAATTCCACTGCAATTTCCAAACTTTGAAAAATGCCATTTCATGCCATTTCCAGTGCATTTTTCAAAGTATGGAGTGGTGTTTTTCAAAGTTCACAAAAATTGCAGTGGCATTTTTCAAAGTTTGCAAAAATTGAAGTGGCATTTTTCAAAGTTTGGAAATTGTAGTGGCATTTTTATGAATCGCCATAATTAGAGTGGCATTTATCTAATTTGTTTTTGAGACGGAAGCAAGGTGTCAACTTGTAACATCCCAAATTTTCAATTTGGAATGTTATCCATTAGATCATCAATGCATACCATATTTCTTTTGCATTTTGGTTGATCCTAGAAATTCTACGTAACTCAATGACCCATGGAGAGAGTTGGGGATTTCGGTATTTTCATATTTGAGTTCTCTCAAATTTTGAGAATAGGATCATTTGGTTTTATTTATTTTATCATCAAATATTTCTATTACAAAAATATGAGAGAGGGAATAAAATGACTTTCCCAAAATAAAGAAATATTGAGGATTTAATAATAAAATCAAAGAAGATTTTATTTCGGTGTTTTATTTGAATTAGGAAAAAAGTGCGTTTTTCAAAATTGCATTTAGGTCCCAAATAAATGTTCACCTTGTGAGGCTTGATTTTAGAAGCCCGTGAAAATTTATTTCGGAATTTTTGGAGTCCGTTTAGTATTTATTTTTCTTTTTCTTCCGAGCGAAATAAAAAAACCGCGCCCGACTGGGCCAAGGGCCCAGCCAAGCCAGGCCGGCCCAGCCGCCGCCGCCTCCCGCTCGAGCAGCCGCCGGACTCGGGAGGAGTCCGAGCCGGAGCCGCCTCGCCGCCGCCCGACCCCCTCCCCAAGGCAGCCACCCCCCCTTCTCTTAAATACCAAGCCACCCCGCCGCCCTCACCTCACCCCGCCCCGCCGCCCGCCAGCCGCAGCCGCCCCCGCCGCCTGCTGCTGCCGCCGCACGCCGCCGCCACTGCCGCTGCTGTGCCGCTGCCGCTGCCGCCGCCCCGCATAGCCGCCACCGCCCCGGAGCCCCGCCCCGCCCGCCGGAGTACCTCGCCGGAGGTATAGCCGCCGCCGTTCGCCGTTCGGTTTTTTTTAAGAAACCACCTCGGTTTTTTTTCGAAACCCTAGATCGGTTTATTTCACTGGTTTACTTAATTAGTGAACGTTCACCGGTTCGTTCATTTTAACGAACGCGTTCATCGTTTAGTTTCAGATAACGAACTTTTGTTCGTTAATCTGTTCTTCGTTTTTCTTTTCTTGGATTAAATCCGCGATTTTTCTGATCACGATTCCTGATCCGATTTTCGTTTTAGTTTAACTTTTCGCTCGTTTATCGGAATCAGGCGATTCAAGCGCCTAGGGATTCGTCTCGAAACCCTCTATCCATTTAACCAACTTAAACACGATTTTGCTACTATAAAAATTGCCCTAGGTCCAGATTGCTAGAACGAAGTTGTTTACTTTCGCCGTTTGACTTTCGTTGCATCGTTTGATTTGATTCTTTTGCCAACCGGAGTTCTTAAGTTGAACCTTCTGGTTAGATCTCTTATTTGAGTTTTACCTGTGCATTAGATGAGTACTTATTGTATGCTCGTTTGTTTGTTTGCGATAGAATATCCGGACTGCGCCGCCTGTTACTTCGAATCGTTAGGTTTCCCGGATCATCAGCAAGGCAAGTAACACTTTGATCATACCTTTTCTACTACCCAGTTTTATTGCATTAGATCAATCCTCACACATTGCATGATTAGGATCTAATTAAATTATGGGATGGGAAGTAGATGAGGTAGTACCTATTACCTGTTTATTATCAAACCTTTGGGAGTTACTTCTACGTTTGCTTATCATGCCATGCTATGCTAGTAGACGTGGATTGGGTGTGTGAAATCCATTGACAGATGTGAGATTGATAATTAATGGTTTATCTAAGGTGGCAACTTAAACACACATCTGGGTGGATTGAGGCACCTGGGTATTCCAGGACTTGCCTGTTTTCTTTTGGACCGCCACCCAGGCTCAAAGGGATCATAAGACTATTCATACTAGAAACTTCCGTGTGCAGCCACAAGCTATTATGGGCTCTAGCATAGTTGACTAAGTTGTGCGAACTCTTATAGTGGTAGACTAGCAGATGTAGGGGATGTAGGTGGTACGGTCTACCCGATCGTAAGGTGCTAGGGCTTCTGAAAGACTATGTCTCGGTCATCCGTTTCTCAAACACCATGTAGTGCGAGAAATCCAACGGAGGAGATCGAGTCTTGTGGGGAAAAGTGCGCAAACCTCTACAGAGTGTAACAAACTAATCATGGTTAGCCGTGTCCCCGGTTATGGACATCTTGAGTATCTAGTACTTGGATTATCATGTGAATCTCAACATGTTACTCTAAATTAATTTTGTTGGGTTATGTTTAATGATGATGCTTAATTGGGATTGAGAATGCGGTCAACCATTCTCAATGTTTAACAACTACCATGATAGTTAAATAAATTTTATTCCTTTGAAGTAGGGAAAAATTGGCTTTACGCAAAAACTGTAACCACAGAGCTTTCCACCAGCCAAATATGCATATAGTATAGCTATTTCATTCCATTACTCTCTATGTGTTACCTTGTCAGCATATTCCATGTGCTGACCCGTTTTCGGGATGCAACGTTAATGTTGCAGACTTTTCAGGCGACGATTAAGGAGTTTTTAGGTCGTGGTTCTATACTCAGTGATGCCGTTGGAGTTGATGGACTCACTTATCTTCCAAGCCTTCCGCTGTTATCGTTATTAGATGGCCTTAAGCCATATTTATTGTAATAAGTTCTCTTTTGAGACACTCGATGTAATAAGTGTGTGATTGCTACTCTGCTATAAATCCTCTGAGTACTGTGTGGTGTCAGCATTACTGATCCAGGGATGACACCGGAGCACAGAGATCATATTGTTTGAGGTCTGGTCGCTACAGAGATGGTATCAGAGCACACGCTGACTGTAGGACACGACCACTAAGTTAAAAGACCTAGATCACTACTCACTCTCTTCTTATCTGACTCCTCATATTTTCTACTCTTTAGGATGACGGATGCAAGGAACAAGTTCACATAACCGGATGAAGATACACCCTTTGGACGCCACTTGAAGGAAGTCACTAGATACCTGAATATAGGAGTACCAAGCTTCACGGGAACCTACAACGCCACTTTACCTGAAGAAGAGCGCTGGATGATTCGAGTTCAAGTTCCAGGAAGGACGTTCATGCCAGTCACTGAACCCATAGAGTTTTCTTTTGATGCACCAACTTGGAGTCTAGGAAAGAGCATGGCAGCTCACATAGCCATGGGACGCATTGGAGAAGTCTACCACAAGGATCTCAAAGATACTATCTACCAGATTTGTGGGCGCCAAGATGAACACTGGGAGATGATCAGCACCAGGAAGGATAGATCAATCGCAGCTTTTATCCAGGAATTAAACCAGCACATTAGACGACAGGAGAACCAGATGAGTGCCGACATGATAGATCTGAAGAAGGCTAAGACTAGAATCAAGGAACTGGAGGAAGAACTCAATGCTACACGTGAAGATTATGAAGAAGAAATTGAAGTATTGGTGGAGAAGAATGACGACCTGATCAAGAAGATTGGAATATTTATGGGAGGCCCGACACCAGTAGATGAAGACGAAGAACCCAAGGAGATTAGCCTGGAAGACTACACCATCATCGACGACACCGACTCAGAACCAGATAGTAGCAATGATGACTATGTTGATGAAGCTGGAGCAGATATTATGGAGTCAACGACCGAAGAATATTTCTAGTAGACACCTCATCAGTAGTAGTAATCCACCATGTAAATATAGTAGCCCGAGCACTTTTGCGATAATTAGATCGATTGTATGCCCTTGTTTGATTGAATGAAGTGAATTGTTTGCTTTTGCCTCATGTGCATATGGGTAGTGTTTTCTCTTTAGACCCCCTCTATTCTTACATCTCATCTTTTCTAAACCCTCAGATGCCTCCGAGACGTGACCCCGGATTTGCCTTTCCACCGGAGCTCACCCAGTTGATCCAGCAGCAGAACACATTGATGCAGTTGCTAGTCCAGAATCAGAATCAGGGGAACAACAACAACAACAACCCACCACCACCACCACCTGTTGACCACTTAGCCTGTTTTCTTAGGCTAAATCCGCTGGTGTTTTCCAGTAGCACCGAGCCGATAGTAGCAGATGATTGGCTCCGCAAGACAGCTAGGGAGTTGACCACAGCAGGATGCACAGATGCGGAGAAGGTGAAGTTTGCCGCACATCAGTTAGAAGGACCCGCAGCATCATGGTGGGGGAATTTCACAGCCACTTTCCCAGTCGACACTGTCACATGGGACCAGTTTCAGTAGGCTTTCCATACTGCCCATGTTTCAGCAGGAGCTATGACCATGAAGAAGCGTGAGTTTCGTAACTTGCGCCAAGGAGGACGGACAATTGGCCAGTATGTGGAGGAATTTAGTAAGTTAGCACGTTATGCCCCAGATGACGTCGCTACGGATGCAGCTAAGCAGGAGAAGTTTCTAGAAGGACTGAATGATGAGTTGAGCATGCAGTTGATGGTAGCCACCTTCAATAACTACCAGGAGTTGGTAGATCGTGCTCTTATGATTGAAGGGAAGCAGCAGCAAATTGAGAATCGCAAGAGGAAGTATGGACAAGGAAAGTACAATTCAGGAGCTCAGCAAAAGCCACGTTTTACCCCTAGACCAGGAGGACAGTTTCAGCATACCCATGGAGGAGGTAGCTCGCACAATCACAATGGCACCAAGAATGGTAATGGCAATGGAGGAAGCAACGGCCAGAACCGCACCAACCCCTCAACCCCAGCCAAGAAGGACTTGAGCCAAGTCACTTGCTATAAGTGTTCGAAGACCGGACATTATGCCAATGAATGTCCTGAAGTCCAAAATGGCAATGGAAGTTCTGGGAAGAAGCCGAACCCTTTCAACAGGGGACAGGTGAACCACATTAGCGTGGAGGAGGTTGAAGCTCAGCCCGATGCAGTAATAGGTAAGTTTTTGGTTAAGTCATTTACTGCACTCGTTCTTTTTGATACTGGAGCATTGCATTCATACATCTCAAGGGGATTTGTGGATAAGTATAACCCACCAACCCAAGCCCTTAGGTCACCCATGTTAGTAACCTCGCCCGGAGCAGAGTATGTGGCTAGTCTATGGTGTGATAGGTTACCATTAAGGATTGGTAACTATGTTTTTCCCTCAGACCTAATAGTATTGGAATCTCAAGGATTGGATGTGATATTAGGCATGGATTGGTTATCAAAGTATGAAGGGAATATTGAGTGTGCTAGTAAGTCAATTTTGCTTACCACACCAGAAGGGAGAAGGATCAAGTATGTATCCCGGCATGTGCCAAAAAGGACTCAAGTAAATTGCCTAACAGGAGTTGTGCAGGAGGAAGTACTAGTGGTAAGGGATTTCCCTGATGTATTTCCAGAAGAGTTGCCAGGCATGCCCCCGGATAGAGATATTGAGTTTTTGATTGAGCTATTGCCAGGCACTGGGCCAATATCAAAGAGACCATATAGGATGCCAGCAAAGGATTTGGTGGAAATTAAGAAGCGGATTAAGGAGTTACTGGATAAGGGATATATTCGCCCAAGTTCTTCACCTTGGAGATCGCCAGTACTTCTAGTGGAGAAGAAGGATGGATCGTTAAGGATGGTTGTTGATTATCGAGGATTGAACGAAGTAACGATCAAGAACAAGTACCCACTACCAATGATCAACGATCTGTTTGATCGATTGCAAGGAGCGAAGGTATTTTCCAAGATCGATCTGCGATCAGGATACCACCAGTTGAAGATTCGAGAACAGGATATTCCGAAGACAGCTTTTACCACCAGGTATGGGTTGTATGAGTATACCATTATGTCATTTGGTCTGACTAACGCACCTGCCTATTTTATGAACATGATGAACAAAGTGTTTATGGAGTTTTTGGATAAGTTCGTCGTAGTGTTCATTGATGATATCCTGGTTTATTCGAAGAATGAAGAGGAGCATAAGGAGCATTTGCGTTTGGTACTTGGAAAGCTCAGAGAACACCAATTATATGCCAAGTTCAGCAAATGTGAGTTTTGGTTGAAGGAAGTAGGATTCCTCGGACATGTTATATCTAGAGAAGGTATAGCCGTAGATCCCGCTAAAGTTGAAACCGTGACCAAGTGGGAAGCCCCAACAACAGTTGGAGAGATCCGGAGTTTTCTTGGACTCGTAGGATACTACCGGAGATTTATTGAGAATTTCTCAAAGATTGCGAAGCCTATGACTGAGTTGTTAAAGAAAGATACCAAGTTCATATGGACAGAGGAGTGTGAGGCTAGTTTTCAGGAGTTGAAGAAACGCTTGGTTACCTCACCAGTGTTGATTTTGCCAGACCAAACCAAAGATTATGGGTGTACTGCGACGCTTCACGTCGAGGACTTGGAGCAGTGCTTATGCAGGAAGGGAGAGTTGTTTCATATGCCTCAAGACAACTGAAGCCTCATGAGTTGAATTATGCCACGCATGATTTGGAGTTAGTAGCCGTAGTGCATGCGTTGAAAACATGGAGACATTTTCTCATTAGTAACCATTGTGAGGTGTACACTGATCATAAGAGTTTGAAGTACATTTTCACCCAGAAGGAGTTGAATCTCAGACAAAGGAGATGGCTGGAGCTTATCAAGGATTATGATATGAGATTGCATTTTCACCCCGGAAAGGCTAATGTAGTAGCTGACGCATTAAGCCGCAAGAGCCATGTCAATACATTAATGACGGGAGAACTACCCAAGGAGTTAGCAGAAAATCTTCGTGAACTATGTTTGGAAATAGTTCCGAGAAGCTATGTAGCAGCATTGGAGATTCAGTCAACTTTGATGGATAGAATCAGAGAAGCTCAGAAAGCTGACAAAGATATTGCCGCTATAAAAGAGAAACTGCGCAAAGGAAAAGCTAAAGGATTTCGTGAGGATGAGCACGACACCCTATGGTTTGAAGACCGTGTTTACGTGCCCAATGACCCGGAGATCAGGAAGTTGATTTTGCAAGAGGCACATGATTCACCGTATTCGATTCACCCAGGAAATACCAAGATGTATTTGGATTTAAAGGATATTTTCTGGTGGACCAGAATGAAGAAGGATATAGCGGAGTATGTAGCAGTTTGTGATGTATGCCAGAGAGTAAAGGCAGAGCATCAGAAGCCAGCAGGACTGTTACAACCATTGCCGATACCCGAATGGAAGTGGGATAAGCTAGGCATGGATTTTATCACGGGTTTGCCCAGGACTCGTTCAGGCTATGACTCAATTTGGGTTGTAGTTGATCGATTGACGAAAGTACCTCATTTCATCCCAGTAAAGACCACTTACACCAGTGCTAAGTTGGCAAAGATATACATGACCAGAATAGTATGTCTGTATGGAGTTCCGAGGAGTATCGTATCAGATAGAGGAACCCAGTTTACCTCAAAGTTCTAGAAGCAGTTGCACGAAACTTTGGGAACCAGGCTAGAATTCAGTACAGCTTTTCATCCACAGACAGATGGACAGACCGAGAGAGTCAATCAGATTTTGGAGGATATGCTGAGAGCTTGTGCGCTAGATTACGGATCTAGTTGGGACGATAATTTGCCATATGCAGAGTTCTCTTACAACAACAGTTATCAAACCAGTTTAAAGATGTCCCCTTTCGAAGCTTTGTACGGAAGGAGGTGCAGGACACCGCTGTCATGGGACGAAGTTGGAGACCGCCAGTTGTTTGGTCCTAACTTGATTAAAGAGTCTGAACAGAAGGTGAAGTTGATTCGCGATAGGCTCAAGGTAGCCCAGTCCAGACAGAAGAGTTATGCGGATTCTAAACGCAAGGAGACAGTTTACGAAGTCGGAGATAGAGCTTATCTTCGAGTATCTCCACTTCGGGGAACAAAACGTTTTGGAGTCAAAGGAAAGTTAGCACCACGATTTGTAGGACCATATCGAGTATTGGAACGTATGGGGGAAGTAGCCTACAAGTTGGAATTGCCCGAAGGATTGTCAGGAGTACATGACGTGTTCCACGTTTCTCAGCTGAAGAAATTTCACGCGGAGATGGCTGACATCCCGTTGAGAGATACAGTGCCTTTGGAAACTATTCAGTTGGATAACGATTTGACCTACGAGGAGAAGCCTGTTAAGATCCTCGAGTTTGCCAACCGAGTTACTCGCAGCAAGGTTATCAAGTTTTGCAAAGTCTAGTGGAGCCACCACTCAGAGGATGAAGCCACCTGGGAGCGAGAGGAAGATTTGCTCAAAGACCACCCTCACCTATTTTCTAGCCAACCCGAATCTCGAGGGCGAGATTCATCTTAAGGGGGGTAGGTTTGTAACATCCCAAATTTTCAATTTGGAATGTTATACATTAGATCATCAATGCATACCATATTTCTTTTGCATTTTGGTTGATCCTAGAAATTCTACGTAACTCAATGACCCATGGAGAGAGTTGGGGATTTCGGTATTTTCATATTTGAGTTCTCTCAAATTTTGAGAATAGGATCATTTGGTTTTATTTATTTTATCATCAAATATTTCTATTACAAAAATATGAGAGAGGGAATAAAATGACTTTCCCAAAATAAAGAAATATTGAGGATTTAATAATAAAATCAAATAAGATTTTATTTCGGAGTTATTTCGATGTTTTATTTGAATTAGGAAAAAAGTGCGTTTTTCAAAATTGCATTTAGGTCCCAAATAAATGTTCACCTTGTGAGGCTTGATTTTAGAAGCCCGTGAAAATTTATTTCGGAATTTTTGGAGTCCGTTTAGTATTTCTTTTTCTTTTTCTTCCGAGCAGAATAAAAAAACCCGCGCCCGACTGGGCCAAGGGCCCAGCCGAGCCAGGTCGGCCCAGCCGCCGCCGCCTCCCGCTCGAGCAACCACCGAACTCGGGAGGAGTCCGAGCCGGAGCCGCCTCACCGCCGCCCGACCCCCTCCCCAAGGCAGCCACCCCCCCCTTCTCTTAAATACCAAGCCACCCCGCCGCCCTCACCTCACCCCGCCCCGCTGCCGGACTGAGATCCAGTGACTTCACTTGGTGAAGTTACGTTGCAACTTTAGGCTCTTCATCTCCATCCAAAACAGATCCAATGGTCCATATCACACAAAGGCAAAAGCCCTCGGCACTTGGTCAGTTTTGCAGCCTAGCAGCGACAGAAGACTCATCGTAGGATTCAGTTAAAACAGATTACATGCCAACTATCTAATCTTCATTTCTGAATATATAAACTATAGGTCTATAGCCGTTTCAACATACATGAAGCAAGGTTATCATTTGGCTATACCTTCCACTTAGCTGAACTAAAAAGATCATACATGCACATACATATTTTTGACTGACAATACTCATGAAACAGATATAGAGTGGCATTTGACATTGAAAGGCTGCATCATAGAACATCCAAATGCTACAGCAAGAAATGCCAATGTCGAGTAATCATTCAAGTACACAAAAGCAGGCCATTTCACTTGAACACTTAGGCCAAAAAAGACTGGTTAATCCCCAAAATACTGTAGTTAACCCTGTCCAAAATACAACCTAGCAACTTTGAACATACTAGATCAGATCATCATGAAGATATCATCGTCAACTCGTGAAGTTGTCAAAAGCTTGGTAAAGCTGTCGATTGCATCATATTCTTGACGCTTCTCACTTTCTCCCATGGGACTCCCTCCTTTGTTTGTGCCATCATTCTCCACTTGCACTTGAGGCTGCACACTGTCTTTTTTCTTTTGTTGTTGTTGCTGCCAATGTAAATGAAAAATCATTTTGTTAGTTTAGGAATGAATAAGAACAGATAGTACATACATACTGCAGCTGACCTTTGCTTCTTTTTTTGTTGTTGCCGCTGATTTAGGTTGCTTTCGCCCCTTGCGTAACTTATCAAACCAAGTTTGCTTTCTCCTTAAATTTTTAGATGAAACCTCCTTTTTCTTTAGTTTTGCAGAACTAAGAAAGTCATTGGCTTGCTGCACATTTGGATCAACATTTTCTTGGTCAATGGAACATCCATTCGTAGCACTAGTAGCTGATGCATTGAGTTTATCCTCTAGTTGTGGCCAAAGAGAATCAAGTGCATTTTCTAGCAACAAACGACATTCAGGAGAGTTGGCTATTTTATATGCCATATCATGAAATTTATGAGACGTATCTTTGTACCAAAGTTGAGCTTCCAATTTTGGATTTTCTACCACTTTCCTTCCTTGCCTATCTTGTATACTTCCATTGCGTACTTCTCTAGTCCATCTCTTTAGGACATAATGTGTTGGCAATGTCTTTATATTCATCAAATCAAGAACTTTCAAACTATGTCCACACAATATTCCCGCCCTTTTGAACATTTGACAACTACATGAAGCTGTTTGGTTCAAAGGATCACCAATCACTATGCGCTCCTCCTCCTCCTCATAAGTCAAATCACCATGCAACCTCCCAATAGCAACAACGAATTTGTTATTTTCATCCAACACTCTAGTGGAAGCAGCCATGGATCTTTCATATTCACTTTGGAAAGCTTCAAAAATAGTGAGAGTGTACACTTTGCTTGCTTGCACCAACATCGGAGTGCACATTTTTATTCTTGGCAACTTTTTTCTTGCCTCATATTCAGATTCCAATTCCTTTCTTCTTTTTTACTTCAACCGTTCTCTCAAAATGCACCAAGAATCGGACAATATGGAAATCAGATTTCAAATGGTTCTTCAACGCATTGTTGAAACTCTCACTTAGTTGTGTACTTCTCACTCCCAAACTGAAGACATTTCTCATATAACATTCAGCCCATTTTTCTTTCACCTTGTAGATACTATCTAACCAAGTTTGCTTATGCACTTTATGTCGCATGTTGTCAAATGCTTCTTGAAATGCTGCCTTTTCCTCATAGCCAAACATACAAGCACTAAAATCAGAGAGAATATGAGATTCCTCTTCCACCTCCCCTTCATCTTCCTCTTCGACCTCTCCTACATCTTTCTCTTCACCATTGACTAGAGATAAATGTTTGACAGCATTCATCATAATGTGAAAGGTGCACAACCCGTGATATGATTCCGTGAATACTTTCTCTATAGCTTTTCCCATTGCCACATCTTGATCCGTATAAATAGTTCTAGGTTGTCTTCCATTATGTGCAGCTAGAAAAGTCTCAAATAGCCATATAAATGAGTCCTTTGTTTCATCAAACAGCAAGGCAGCACCGAAAATAGTAGTTTCTCTGAACTGATTGAGCCCAAGAAAAACACCAAATGGCCTATACTCTTTTGTTTGCATATCTCCTTCTCACATCAAAGCCTGTGTGACCCCCATATGCAACCCAAAATGCCCAAGCCTCATCCACATTTCTGAATCTCATACCAACTTGAGGTATTCCCTTGCCAATTTCTGCCATCTCACAATAGTCAATTGTGAAGCACAACACTGAATTTTGTCAAATAGCACAACAGAGAGCACTCAATTTCAGAAATTCCAAATGAAAGTCTAAAATCAGAGGACAAAATTTCATCAGAGTGTACGTGCAAACTATTCCAAGCAATTTGTATTGTACATGCATCATGAGTAACCAAACTGACTACCATTCTACACCCAAGCAATTCAAACTGAAGCTGTACAAGAACTGCTCTGTACATACCTAACTCTTACTGTATCTGTATGAATCGGGGACACATTACCTCGACTGGATGCGGGATGGCAGAGGTCCGACGGCGACAGCGGCACGCGTGGCCTTCCCACTCCTCCGGCGGCAGCCCGCCTCTCCCTCTCCTCCAGTGACGGTGCGGCCGCGCGGCTCCTTTTCCTCTTCAATGCGGCGGCCGACACGGCCGCGCGGCTCCTCTCTGATGCGGCGGCCGGCGCAAGTCCCTTGCTCTCTCTCCCAGATGTTGCGGTGTGGTACGATTCCCCTTCCTCTCTGATGCGGCGGAGCAGCGCCGTCTCCCTGTCCGAGACGCCGGCGCGGCGCGGGAGAGCGGAGCAGATTCCCGTGAACTCTTTTCTTCAGCCTGCACTATCCAAAACTTCTAAGTGCTGAGGGCTTTTGCCTTTGTGTGATATGGACCATTGGATCTGTTTTGGATGGAGATGAAGAGCCTAAAGTTGCAACGTGACTTCACCAAGTGAAGTCACTGGATCTCAGTCCCCCGCCGCCCGCCAGCCGCAGCCGCCCCCGCCGCCTGCTGCTGCCACACGCCGCCGCCGCCGCTGCTGTGCTGCTGTCGCTGCCGCCGCCCCGGAGCCCAGCCCCGCCCGCCGGAGTACCTCGCCGGAGATATAGCCGCCGCCATTCGCCGTTCAGTTTTTTTAAGAAACCGCCTCAGTTTTTTTTGAAACCCTAGATCGGTTTATTTCTCTGGTTTACTTAATTAGTGAACGTTCACTGGTTTGTTTGTTTTAACGAACGCGTTCATCGTTTAGTTTCAGATAACGAACGTTTGTTCGTTAATCTGTTCTTCAGTTTTCTTTTCTCGGATTAAATCCGCGATTTTTCTGATCGTGATTCCTGATCCGATTTTTGCTTTAGTTTAACTTTTCGCTCGTTTATCGGAATCAGGCGATTCAAGCGCCTAGGGATTCGTCTCGAAACCCTCTATCCGTTTAACCAACTTAAACAAGATTTTGCTACTATAAAAATTTCCCTAGGTCCAGATTACTAGAATGAAGTTGTTTTCTTTCGTCGTTTGACTTTCGTTGCTTCGTTCGATTTGATTCTTTTGCCAACCAGAGTTCTTAAGTTGAACCTTCTGGTTAGATCTCTTATTTGAGTTTTACCTGTGCATTAGATGAGTACTTATTGTATGCTCGTTGGTTTGTTTGCGATAGAATATCCGGAGTGCGCCGCCTGTTACTTCGAATCATTAGGTTTCCCGGGTCATCAGCAAGGCAAGTAACACTTTGATCATACCTTTTCTACTACCCAGTTTTATTGCATTAGATCAATCCTCACACATTGCATGATTAGGATCTAATTAAATTGTGGGATGGGAAGTAGATGAGGTAGTACCTATTACCTGTTTATTATCAAACCTTTGGGAGTTACTTCTACGTTTGCTTATCATGCCATGCTATGCTAGTAGACGTGGATTGGGTG
>NC_053028.1:630088939-630171499 GCF_003073215.2 Triticum urartu | reverse complement strand
TCTTTTCTTTCTTTGCAACCGGAGTTCTTAAGTTGAACTTTCTGGTTCGTTCTCTTGTTCGAGTTTTACCTGTGCATTAGATGAGTACTTATTGTATGCTTGTTGTTTGTCTGCGATAGATCACCCGGATTGCGCCGCTTGTTACTTCGATTCCCTAGGTCTCGCGGATCATCAGCAAGGCAAGTAACACTTTGATCATACCTTTTCTACAACCCATGTTTTATTGCATTAGATCAATCCTCTCACATTGCATGATTAGGATCTAATTAAATTGGGATGGGAAGTAGATGAGGTAGTACCTATTACCTGTATTATTATGAAACCTTTGGGAGTTACTTCTACGTTTGCTTATTATGCCATGCTATGCTAGTAGACGTGGATTGGGTGAGTGATATCCATGACAGATGTGAGTTGATAATTTTAATGGTTTATCTAAGGTGGCAACTTGAACACACATCTGGGTGGATTGAGGCACCTGATGTCTATCAGGACTTGCCTGTTTTATTTTGGACCGCCACCCAGGCTCAAAGGGATCATAAGATCATTCATGCTAGAAACTTCCGTGTGCAGCCACATGCTACTATGGGCTCTGGCATAGTTGACTAAGTTGTGCGAACTCTTACGGGGTGGACTAGCAGATGTAGGGGTTGTAAGTGGTACGGTCTACCCCACATGTAAGGTGCTAGCGCTTCTGAAAGACTATGTCTCGGTCATCCGTTTCTCAAACCCCATGTAGTGCGAGAAAACAAACGAAGGCGATCGAGTCATGTGGGGAAAAGTGCGCAAACCTCTGCAGAGTGTACAAACTAATCATGATTAGCCGTGTCCCCGGTTATGGACAACTTGAGTATCTAGTACTTGAATATCATGTGAATCTCAACATGTTACTTCTAATTAATGTTGTTGGGTTTTAACTGTTCACTTAATTGGGATCGGAATGCTGTCAACCATTCTCGATGTTTAACAACTACCATGATAGTTAAATAAATTTATTCCTTTGCAGTAGGGAAAAACTGGCTTTACGCAAAACTGTAACCATAGAGCTTTCCACCAGCCATATATGCATATAGTATAGCTGTTTCATTCCATTACTCTCTATGTGTTACATTGCCAGCATATTCCATGTGCTGACCCGTTTTCGGGCTGCAACTTTCATGTTGCAGACTTTTCAGACGACGAGTAAGGTGCTTTTAGGTCGTGGTTCTATACTCAGTGATGCCGTTGGAGTTGATGGACCCATTTATCTTCCGAGTCTTCCGCTGTTATCAATTAGATGGCCTTAAGCCATATTTATTGTAATAAGTTCTCTTTGAGACAACGATGTAATAAGTGTGTGATTGCCACTCTGCTATAAATCCTTCGATGTACTGTGTGGTGTCAGCATTACTGATCCAGGGATGACACCTGAGCACAGAGCACTTGATCCATTCGGGTCGGGTCGCTACATCCCGAACCCGTAGGGTCTACACACTTAAGGTTCAGTGACGCTAGAGTTGTTATGGGAAATAGTATGTGGTTACCGAAGGTTGTTTGGAGTCCCGGATAAGATCCTAGACGTGATGAGGAGTTCCGGAATGGTCTGGGGGTGAAGATCAATATATTGGACTAAGGGTATTGGAGTCCGGAATTGTTCCGGGGGTATCGGGTGACGACCAACGTGTCCAAAAGTGGTTTCGGAGGCCCCGACAAGTGTCGGGGGGCCTTATGGGCCAAGGGGAGGGGGCACATCAGCCCACTAAGGGGCTGAGCGCCCCTCCCACCCCATCTCATGTAACTTGGAGAGGTGGGGGCGCCTCCCCTAGGGCAGCCACCCCTCCCGGCTTGGGGGGGCAAGTTTCCTAGGGGTGGGGCGCCCAAACCCATATAGGGTTTCCCCTATGGCCGCCACCCCTCCCCTAGGGAACCCTAGGGCGCCTCCTCCACCCCTTCCCCCTATATATAGTGAGGGAGAGAGAGGGCAGTCGCACCCCTTCCCTGGCGCAGCCCCTCCATCCTCCAACTCTTCCTTCTCCTCCTTAGAGCTTAGCGAAGCCCTCACTACAAAAAAATACACTTCCGTGATGATACGTGTTTGTCACAGTAGGTCGCTTTTTTTGTCATCCATGTACATCCATGAAAAATTTATGACAGAATCAAGATAGTCATACCTGTGCTGTCATAGAAGTGTTCCATGACATTACCAAAATTATCATCACGGAAGTGTCCACTTCCATGACAATAAATCGCGCGTCACAGAATTGCTTTCGTCAAGGGTGACCGACACATGGCATCCACCGTAACGGAACGCAGTTAAGCTATTGGGTCGGGTTTTGGATCCGATAACCCGTTAACAGCCCTGAAACAATGGGGATTTTCCATGTGTAAAATCATCATTGGCTAGAGAAACACGTGCCAGGCTCATCGTTGGGACAGATGTCATCCACTCACTGGACAGAAGGCGCCTATGATACGTCGACACGTGGCACAGCCCAACAGTGGCCCATTCCTGTGAAAAGGCCGGCCCATTTGACTTGGTCAAAAGCTGGCGGGTCCGGCCCATGGAAAGCCTGTTAACGGCCCGTTCGCATATAGCCCATTTACAGCCCGCTAACCCAAGGCCCGTTACGCCCTATCCGAATTAGGCCCAGTAGCGTCATCTGGGTCCGTATATGATTCCAGCCCTTTTTCACTTCTGGCCCATGTATAGCCCATGATGTCTTTTGGCCCATATGAGACCCTTTGTAACTCTTGGCCCATTAGCGACCTGTGCTGAAACTGGCCCGTAATGAACAGTGTATTACTTTTCACCCATTAACGCACGTGGTGAAACTGGCCCGTAATGAACAGTGTATCACTTTATACCCATTAACGGCCGTTATTCCGTTGGGCCGTTTCCAGCCCAAGTTAACTTTCGGCCTTCTGAGGGCCCATTTATTCTTGGGCTCATTTGCAGCATTCGGTTATTTATGGCCCGTTACTGTCATTTTCTGTTTGTGGGCCAAATTCAGCCCGTCGTTACAGTCGGCCCGTTTGTGGACTGTTAGCTTCGTTGGGCCATTTTCATAGCATCACCAAATACGGCCTATTAACGGCCCGTTATGGTCTAGCCCATAAAACGTATGATTTCCATTAAAGGCCCATCTATGGCCCATTAAAGGCTCGTACAAGACCCATAAATGAGCCGGCGGCCCATGGATCCTACGAGAATAGAAGGCCCATGGATCCTACGAGACGTAGAAGGCCCATGGATCCTATGAGACGTAGAAGTCCCATGGATCTGGCGGCCCGTGAAGGGCCATGGTCGGATGAATTGGCCCCCGTTTGAACGATATAGCATATTCAAAGAATAATCCTACTCAATACTATCACCTCTAAAAAGCCTACACTATTACAACAAAGAGATCAAGGCATAGAAAGGTAGAATAATCCTACACTATACAATAAAGAAATTACAAGCCGATTATACCACTGGGCATGATGGTTCTGGGCACAGGTGATAATAAAGCATATACAAACAGCAAATTACATACACTGGGCAAATACAGCTCATACATCATGGACGCGCAATCAACTTAACTACATTTGAACTATAATCTCTTTAGAAAATAGGATTTGGCCGGATTCAGATAGCACAAATTTCAGTCTGCAAAATCTCCAATTCCTTCATGGTTACCTCAGTGTCTTGCTTCATTTTTTTGACTCCTGCATCTAATACCTGCATGTCCAGTCTCAACTTGTTGATTATACGTTGACAATCATGTACACGTTGTCTTGACACCTCTAGTTGATGCTCGAGAACATCAGCACATTCCAATTCCAATCCATAACATTCGGTAACGGCCATGCCGCACTGCTCGCAGATCTTTGTGTTGATGTCACTTCATCCTGAAATGTTTCTGTAAGTACACATGACTAGGGCAATATAGTTACAACAGTAAAGCGAACAAGACACTATTTTGTGCTACATGGCAAAACAGGACTAACAATAATGTTACACGTCACTTTCAAAAAAAATGTTACACGTCATGAAGCATAAGCAGGTGATATTTTAAAAATTATAAAAAAGATAGTCTGTGCAGCCTGCATACAGAAATCCCTCTTAGCTCACCAGAGGAGCATGATGTTGGGGCCCAATCGAAAACACAGACAAGTTACAAATATAGACAGCATGTTGCATATAAGTAAGCAAGCAGTTGGCCATTCTGTGCCTCAATTAAAGTCTTAGGGAGCATAATGAACAGCTAGAGGGTTCCGTACAAACATACTACAGCAAGGAAAAACTATGAAATCATTAGCGTAGTATAAACTAGATTGTGAGCCTCATGTAATAATAGTTGGTTAATAGACTTTCAAAAGCTTCAGGCACACTTTGGCAGAGTAATTAAATGGTAAGGCCTTTAATTATGTCAACTAATAGTGATACAAGGACCGAACATCAGGCATGATTATTTGGGCATCTCATTAACTGAGGACAAATAAAGCAATTGAAAAGAGAAAATTAACTATGCCCGAAACAAACAAGGAATAAAACTGTTGATTTGCGTACAGTGACTTACCTTCAGCAGGTTGAAGAGGCTCAGCGCAGCTCCTACTTCTCTTGCAAGGCTCCTTCCTAACATCTTGTACTTGGAAATCCTCAATCTTATCTTCATTGCACCCCCTCTGCTAAAGGTGACACAAACTAGTTACTCGTCTCCTTGGAAGATAAATATGCATACTTTCCAGTCTGTGAACACAAAAGGATGAGATTATAACAAAACAACACCACATAATTATGCCAACTAGTTACTCGTCTCCTTGGAAGATAAATATGCATACTTTCCTAACATACTTGCCTACTGTAGTGTACAGCCAAACTTTATGTCACCTATGAGTTAGACAAGGCCCAACTACAGCAGCCCTTAGTGTTTAAATTGTTGACAAGCTCTGTTAGAGTGTTAGGTCAAGAACATCAAGTAATCAAAGCAAAATAGTCCTAGTATGGCTGGCTGATGCAAACAAGCAATTGAACAGATGTGTGAGCAAATCTTACATATCAAGAAAAGAAGCAAAGAAGGAGGCTTAAAGACCATCACTTGACTGACCAGATTTAAAGGGGCATTTAAACATCATGTCAACGTATGAACTAACATAAACATTGCATATTACAGATTCTACAATGGAATGCACACTGTATTAGGTTATGCCATGTATGATGATGCCTAAATGTACAGATAGCAGGCATGAGTGATTCATCATTGCACGCACAATTGAATTGCAGGTTAAGGGCCATTTCAATTCCGCCTTTTCAGGGCATATTGTCAAAATAAGCCATAAAATATGTAAAGAAGTCATTTTTGAGTTATGGGCTTGGGCTTTAACTAATTTCGCTTTGGAGGGGGGTGTTTCGGGTAGAACCTCACTAAAAATTGAAGGTGAAGGGGAATAGTGAAATGACTCTATTGTCTGCCTATATTACACTCAAAATGCAACTGCTGACTGCCCGTGTCACACCTGACCCTCAAGTAAAAACAAACCACGCAAGCATTCATTGCCCTGCCTGCTTGCATCTCCTCTCCCCTTTCCCTCTACCTCGATCCCTTGCCCTGCAACACTAGGGTTCCTCCAGCGAGCCGTCGCCACTGGTGCACTACATCTTGTACTTTTTCATTGTGTAACCCTATCTGCAAGTTGACACGGCTAATTTCAGACATCTCTACATGCTACTACATTGCATATCCATTGCGCATATTTAAACCACCAATTAACGATTGTGTGCGTACCATAAACTAGCCATGACTCTGTATGCTGGACTAGCAGGCACTCTAAGGGAGCCTAATGTAGTGCACTGGAATTCCTACATGCCACCTACGATTTTGTGTACTGTACTGCCCCTGTTCCTAAATATATGTCTTTGTAGAAATTCCAGTATGGACCACATACAGATGTATATAGATGCATTTTCGAGTGTAGATTCACTCATTTTGCTCCGTACGTAGCCTATAGTGGAATCTCTAGAAAGACTTATATTTAGGAGTGGAGGTACGAGGTAGTATCATGTATGACATCTACATATCTAATTTAGCAGCCAATAGTAGAGATCATTGTCTGCACAAAGGGATTACTGGTCGAAAATCCTAGCAAAGCACGCTGGCAGGCACAGAACAATACAAGAGAGAGAGAGACGCGCTTACAAGATCATAGCAATGCCTCAGTCCAGGATCTTGGTTGGCCAAGCTGTTAGATCCAGAAGAAACATTGTCCTTGTAGTTTTTGCCAGCTGCATAACAGGTAACAGCGACCGGATAGTATATTTGAAGTACATCGGGCAGGTGATGCTGGACGGGTTTAAAGGTGACAAGTACCTAGGCCGTGGCGGGTGCTTGGCATCTCTCCAGACTATGGGAATCAGGTCAGAAACGTCGAGGGTGATGATGCTGCGCTGGCTGTCGGGGTCCGGTAAGGAGATCTAGAATCGTCGAGTAGGGTGTTTGTGGAGTGGCTTCGGTAGGGTGGACTACGGTGTGGGCGAAGCGGATCTATGGCCGTGGACGAGGGCGTAGGTGAAGCTGCTCCAGTGGTTGGGTTAAGGATGGTGTCGACGATGCGGATCTGCGGTCGTGGACGGGGCGTCAGAAGCTGCTCCGGTGGTTGGCTTAAGGGTGGTGTCGACGATGCGGATCTGCGGCCGTGGATGGGGCGTCAGAAGCTGCTCCGGTAGGTTGGATGAGGGTACGAGGAAGCGGATCTGAGGCCGTGGACTTGTGAGTTGGCAAAGCGGCCCCGGTAGGGTTGAGAATGATATAGGCGAAGCTACTCCGGTAGGGTTAAGGAAGGTGTCGGCGAAGCGGCTCTGGTAGGGTTGAGGAAGGTGTCAGCGAAGAGGATCAGAGGCCGTCGACGGGGGCGTCGGTGGGGCGGCTCCGGGGGGTGTGGACGAAGCGTCTCCGGTGGGGAGTACGAATGAGCCGCTGCAGATGCGCGACGGTTGACGAGAGTACCGGTGAAGCAGATCCGGCGCCATGGACAAGGCCGGCACTGAATGGGCTGTGGTACAGTGGTGGATGAGCAGTCTACTTGTTTCTAGGGGAGGTGGGAGGGGTAGTTGCGGCCGCAGAAGCAGATCCAGTGAGGTGGACGCCGCTGGCAGTGAATGGGCTATGGTACGCCGGTGGATGAGCAGTCTAGGGTTTCGAGAGGGAAGGGGAGAAAGGGCGATGAAGTACGGACAGCGTGATGTAAGATGCTCTGGTGTTGTGGAGTTAGTCGTTTTTGCGGGAGGGGGAGAGGAAATGGGGGTGCCGTGTGGTGGGGGAACCGGAAGTTACCAAAGCATCCCCGACCTCTCATGTAGATGAGGGCGGTATTGTAACTGTTGGTCTCCGTGCACCAAGGACAAAAGGGGGATTTCGCATGCTAAAGACTAAGGTGGCGGAAATTTTAGAAGGAGGCGGGAGATTTTGCCGCCCGCGGGATCGTTCGTATCCAGTTTCAACTAATTTTGGACCGTGCTAGCGGGAAGGTCATGCTAGACTGTGTACACGGGGCACGCGTCAGCAGTTAATAACTGGTGTGAAGTCCACCCCAGAAAAAAGACAATAACTCGGGATGATGCGCCGATAACTTGGATGTTCACACGGGCGCGGCCAATCGTACGGGTGTAGTGACGCGTTCACAAAAAAGGGATCAAACGCTTAGCCTATGTATTTCTCGTGTAAATAGATAATTTAGTGCCATTGGTTATTTACTTTAAACATAATGCATTGACGTGTTAGTGTAGAGGTGCACAAAAAGAAATGGATACTGTAGTCAGCTACTTAAAAGTGTTACCTCATATGATTACATAGCCTCCATTTCATAAATTGTGTACCCATTGAATTCATATATGAATATTACATATATTGCTTCAAAATAGAAACTTAAATCATCCAAGACTAATGAATTTGAATGCAAGAGTAACAATGGTGCATGTTCATGATAGCTACATTGGTTGTTTGAAGAAACATCACTGTAACTTTGGCATGCACAACTAAAAAGGCTTATTTAAATAGAAAAAATTGTGATATGTGAGTGTCCAATCTTTATAGCGTTGAATCGATATTGTACCTTTGGCCACGATACGAAGTAGATATTGACTTATGTTCAAGCGATGCACGTCCACGATCGCTAGATAGTGATACGTGAATGAATTGTGCAATCTCTCTCACACGCATACATATCTCATTTCCCTGTGGGCATCGGAATCACACACGCGCACTTCGTGTATTTCTCTCCCTCCGTCAGGGTTAAATTCGTCTTTCTACCCCGTCCTACAAGTCTCTCACATATAAACACACACGCTCTCTACGTCTAACACGCCCACCCTTTTAATTCCGCCCACCCATAGCCACTAATGTCTCTCACACATATGCTACCTACCTATCCCTTAATATAGCTAGATATGTGTCACACAAACTTCTTCTCCCTACTAGCAAGATGCCCATGCGTTGCACGGAACATCAAGATGCATTTGTATGAGAATTTTATCTTGTGGGAGAAAAGGATGAACTAGGGAATTCCTTATTTGCAAATGCGGAGAGGGGTGTGGGTATCTTTTTGCAAAATTGTCGTAGTTTCCTTCCTATCCGTCGGATATAAACTGGATGGCCTATATTGCAGGATGGCAGGAACACCATCATCACCAACTCTATTTTTTATAAGAGTAGAGATATGTGAGTGTCACTGCCCCCCTCCCCACACACCCACACTTCCCAACACCGAAGGAGTAGGGTGACACCTCGATCTTGATACTAATCTATCGACTGGCTTCTCTCTCAAACATACACACACACACTACCCGACACCAAAGGAGCTAGTAGGGTGGCACATCGATCTTCATAATAATCTATCTACTCCTCTTTCAAACACACACACACACTCGCTAGTTGTGCCTCTGTGCCTACCGCTCACACTCTCGATACGTCTTTCTCTCCCTCCCCCCCAACAATGACAGCAGAAGGGTGACAACTTGATCTGATCATAATCTGTCAATTGGTTTCTCTCTCAAACATTGTGTCTCGGTGCCTCGCTCGGTTGCCCCCTCGATATGTAGACTTCTCGCGTGCGCACAGCTATAGTGACGATGACGCTGAACCCAGTGTGCATTGTTTTTACCGGCCTCATGTGATAGTTTTCACCCTGTTTTCTGTTAATTAACAAGGCAACCTTTTCTTTGTTACTACCAGTGAATCTGAAATCATTCGGGGCAGACATAAAATATATCACTTCAACCCAATTATCGCAGCAACTATTTTAAAAGAAATAAGCTAGCTGCCCGTGCATTGCACGGAACATCAAGATGCATTTGTATGAGTAGTTTATCTTGTGAGAGAAAAGGTTGAATGAGGGAAGGCCTTATTTGCGAACGTGGAGAGACGTGTGGGTATATTTTTGCAAAATTGGCATAGTTTCTTTCCTATCCGTTAGATATAAATCCGACGGCCTATATTGCAGGATGGCACGCCCACCATCATCACCAACTCTGTTTTCTACTCCCTCCATCCGAAAATACTTGTCATCAAAATGGATAAAAAGAGATGTATCTAAAACTAAAATACATCTAGATACATTTCCTTTTATCCATTTTGATGACAAGTATTTCCGGACGGAGGGAGTATTTATCTTTTTAGATATTTCAACAAGTGACTATGACCGGACCTTACCAACCTACTCAAAAAAGTAGTCCATAATTTTGATGTTACCCTGTTTTCTTGGCGGTGCAGTGCCATCTGGATACCTCATAAATAAATAAAGTACTACATGATACTAATATATGATACATGGCGTAGGAGTACTAAGTATTAATAATACAGTTTTGCTAGAACTCATCTAGATTAGATATAATTTGGTCTCATTCATCTTTTATAGCCATTGGATGTGATGCTATATAAGATGCATGTGTGCTGACGTGGGTTGTATTTGTTCTTATGCAACGAATTGACCACTACATGTCATGTTCGATAGTCTCAAGTCATTAAAAGCATACAAGCCCCACATCTCTTCTTGGTTGATTCCTCTATTTATGTCAAAAAATAAGAAACATTGTGAGAGTTAATGCACCACGCCTATGTGTTTACTATTTGGTTTTCATAAGATGACTTAATACTCACCTAGACGGAGGGAGTATTCGATTTGACAGCGGGCGGCGCAGTTCCCGATACGACTTTAATGCAGACCAGGGACGAGTAGCGGTTCTCGATATGTTGAACGGCCAATGCATCCTCCTTCAATTAATGCATGAGGGAAGTAATGGGAGGAGGTCCGGGAAAAGAGGCTGCACGATGTGAATGCAACGCAGTTTGCCCTCATTGCCCTCATATAAAGGCGCCCCTCCATTCCAATGCATCTACCACATCGTACGCACCTAAGCATTTGCCTAAGCACCTACACTAAGCGCAAAAGAGCTCACTCCAGACCCATGGCGGCGATGCTCGTGAGCGGCCAGCGGCTGCGCCAGATGGTCCACGATGCCGGCCCGTGGCATGGCGCCGAGGATCGTCTCCAGACGGTGTTGGAGACCGGCTGGTGGATGGCCGCCTTCGACGCCAACTACGACTCTCAGTTGGACCAGATGATCGTTTCCACCAGCAACAAGTTCACCATCCTCAAGAAGCTCACGGACGACATCGCTGTACTCCTCTAGCCCGCGTGCCCGGGCTCCTCATTGCCTACCACCCTAATCGGCCTCCATGGCCGAAACCTGTTTCAAGCACTGGTGGCCCTGCGACTGCCCGTCGACGCCATGAAGAATGTCCACCTGGAGGTCGCGCTCGCCGCGAGGTGCCTCGCCCTGCAAGAATTCGTCGCCCTACACATCCACATGTACGAGGAAATCATGTACATTGGTGTCTACAAGGCCAGTGAGGATGCTACGATGTTGGCCTTCCTCAACCGGCTGGAAGCCTTGGATGCCTTTGCTGAGAAGCACCTCGACCTCGCCACAAAAGCCGCCTCTCCTTAGCCGCCGGTCGGTGGCTCGGCACACTAAGTTGAGGAGGAGGAGGTCATACGTTCGTGGATCCATCTTTCTTCTTGCCTTCTGTAACCACCACTGCGATTGCATCATCGTGGCCTTAATTCTGTGCTGTTGCATTCTCGTTCCAGTCAATACCGACATGTGCGATCCCTTTGCTTAATTATATGCATCACTGTAACTAGTACTCCATCCATCAATTTATAAGTTGTGCTTACCTTTTCCATCAACTTCGTGCAATGCGCGGGCATCTTGCTAGAAACACTAGAATATGTTTATATAATTCGTATGTGATAGTCCATTTGAAATCTCAAAAAAGACAAATATTTAGGTACGGATGGAGTAATATATTAGGAGTATATCAAAACAATAGTGATTTCTTTTAAATTTGTGAACAAATACTACTATTCTACTACTTTGGATCCGTCGCAATGCACGAGCACATTGCTGGTAAAAGGAAAAGGCCTGCCGCGTTCGCGTCGCACCCCCACACACCCGGGAATCAGGAGTACAACACGGCCCGTCCGGCACGACACATGGCTTAGGGATGGCGTGTTGCCTAGCATTTTCACTTTCATGTGGGACCGCCGTTGAGCAAACCGACACCCCGCCCGCCGCCGGGTTGGAAAAAAGAAACGAGGGGAAGATCTAGCTGTAGCACAGAAGCCAAGAAATTTGGTGTCAGACAGGGCTCGTTGATAGAGTAGGAGCATTCCGTACTAGTACTAATCCTACTAGTACCAAGTTTGTACTCCTAATACTATATTACTAGTACTACCACTATACAACTAGTAGGTACGTGCACGACACAACATCGTAGGAACAAAAAAGGGAAGATCTTGTTTTGGGTGATTTATCTATTTTTCAATCAACGTAGTATGAATAATATGATGTGGGGGGCACCCATGAAGCTTATGTGGCTTGGTTGCATGGCTACGGAAGGTTAGAGAAAAATAAATAGATAATGTGTTTAGAGTGCACTCCACTAAATAGATATATATACTTTGGATCCATTGCAACGGACCGGCACATCTATATCTATACCCCCTATATAGTGTGTGAAAAACTTTGAAAGTTGGTCGTTGGATGAAGCCAATCCGACGGTACAAAGATGGCAAATCCGAGCACTACTGGCCGTTGGATATCATCCACCAGATTCTGCCACCTGTATAATCTAGAAGACTCCATGGTTGAACTTAATTCATGACTAAGGGCCTCTTTGATTCATAGGATTGTAGAAACACATGAATAGGAAAAAAGTAGGATTGGAATGGCATGTTCATCGGATCCCTATAGGATTTGAGTTTGTTTGATTGTGTCACATGAAAAACAAAGGATTTCTTTCAAGAGGTTGGAGTGCATGTTAGAATTCCTGTGAAACATAGTACAAATGAATCCTTAGGAAAATGTTCTACATGATTCAATCCTACGAATCAAACGACCAACGTAGGAAAAATTCCTAAGGATTCTAATCCTTCAAAGATCCTATGAAAATCCTTTGAATCAAACAGACCATAACTTTGCCACAACTAAGCTTAGGCAAAGTTATTAGTTCTTCAAAACGAGAGAAACAAGTTGGCAAGCCTAAGGGAATCTTGCCACATTTTTTGTGTGTATGTCATGTGGGGCCTTAGTGTGGCTTGCCTAAGGTGTGGCTTGAATCCAACACTCGCCTAAGTTAATCAAACTTGCCTAACCTTACATTCCACCAGATTTTGCCACATGTTAGAATCCAGAAAGCTCCACATGTAGAAGCATAATGCACAAACCGCCAGAATCTCATGCATGCATTGCACGTGTACCTTACTAGTACTAGTTGGTAGTAGTAAGAAACAAATTCCAGTTTTGGCACGATCTCGTACTGCGGGAGCACCACAAGGCCTGCCGCAGGAGTTACATTTCCCTCTCGGGGCCCACGGGACCGAACTTCAGTGGCTTAGTGGTAGAAACAAGAAACGTGATGGTCGCTGTGGTTGAACTTCCATGGACAAGCTGTCATGTGTGCTGACACATGTATATCAAAACTAGAGTGTTTATATTTCAAGCACGTGAACAAGTATTATTCTACTACTTTGGATCCATTGCAATGCACAGGCCAGCACATTGGTAGTAGTAGTGTCCATCTCTATCTCTAGAGGCCTTCCCTCGTTCATCCTTTCCTCTCACAAGATAAACTACTCATACAAATGCATCTTGATGTTCCATGGAACACACGAGGATGTTTCCTTGGGGGTCTCTCCTGCGCGGCATGGCCGTAGTTGCAAGTTGACGCCCCTTGAGATGCCGACGTTGAGGGGCACTCGGATTTCCTCCGATGAGCAGGTAAGATGAGTTTGATCACGTAGTAAATGCATTCTAAAGACTACTTCCGTGTCCATTTCCTAATTCTCCCCCTGCCCACTGTTTCACAGGTTAGGCTTGGTGCGAGTGGAGATTGGCTTGCATATGTACGGGAGGGTACCAACATCAATTTGCACAACATTTACAATGGTGAAACTATTCCCGTAGAACCTTTGTCCAACATTGGGATCAGCCATGCAATGGGCCACTGCATGAATTGGTACGATGGAACCACGGTGAGATTGAATAAGATAGCACGAACCTTGCACATGGCGGTCAAAGGCGGACCATGCTGTCTGCGGCCGATTTGTTGCCGTACGAGTAGGAAGACGATGTGCTCCTTTCTAACTGCATCTACGCGGTGACAAACCAGGGGACTTATTTTGTATGGGACACATCCTACGATATACTCCCTCTCTCCCAGTTTATTTGTTTTGAACCTTTTCGTTTTATAAGTTTCAAATTCAAATTTAGAGCTCCCCATCACATGTTGAGATTACAATGTCCATTAAATCGTTGCATGCATGTATAGTAAAGAAACAAATCTCGAGTTTGGCACGAGTTCGTGCTGTGGGAGCACCACAAGCCCTGGCGCAGGAGTTACATTTCCCTCTCAGGGCCGTCGGGACTGAGCTTCGGCGCCTTACTACACCTACCTTTGAGTCAATAACATGTGGACCCGATAGGTGACTCATCCACATGTAATGCTCCTGTAGGCATAGGGGCAGTGGGGCCAAGAGGGGTGAGCCGCAGGTCGGGGGACGTGTGGTTTCATGGGTTCGAGCGGCGTCGTGGGAATCGTGGGTGGCTGTGGTAGAAACTTGATGCTCGCCGCATTTTAGGTGGCCCACATGTCATGCACACAAAGGCAGAGGGGCGGTGCAGACGAGAGGGGTGAGGCACACGTCGGGGGGCGTGGTGCTGTGGGTTGGAGAGATGTCGTGGGAATCGCGAGATAAAACTTGATGGTTGCCGTAGTTGAACTTCCATGGACAAGCTGTCATGTCTACGGACACATGCACTGCATACCGATCACTGGAAGGAGTAGCAGAGAAAGCTATATATGCGGATAAATAGTTCCTTATAGTCAAGCGGACCCACGCTACTACTCTGTTCCAAAGACATGCACACCATCGAAATAGTCCATCTATATCAATATACACCGAGAGGGAATATATTTTTTTACAAGAGAGGAAATAGTTCGTCCATCCATAATGCCCTCCTGCTGGTGCAGCCTTTTCTTCTTCTTCTTCTTCTTCTTCTTCTTCTTCTTCTTCTTCTTCTTCTTCTTCTTCTTCTTCTTCGTCTTCTTCTTCTTCTTCTTCTTCTTGTTCTGATTCTCTGTGGGAGACGGCTTCACAACAAGCTCTTTGGACCTTGCAGCTATCTCGAAACTCACACGGGCATCGAGGGCAGGATATTTTATCCGCTCGTACGTCAAGGGATAATTCTCCCATCCAGACGACCTTAATGCCACCGTCTCGTCACCCTTCTAAAGATTTGTACCGAGCACAAAATTTGCTACGTCGAATAGGGATGGTGTCTGTTTATCACAAACTTCTACAGGAATTTTGATTCTGGTTTGTAGGTCAGCGATGCTATTCAAATCAAGCTTGTACGGCTCCAGTTTCTGTTTGTCCCCTTCGATGGCTGCCCCACAGAAGTATACATCCTCCTGAGATAAGAAATCGTGAAGCTCACCTGATATGGAGGGCGAGTGCATGATGTGGTACACCAAAACATCATCTTCGAAGCACAGCTGAAGGACAGCGGCGCGCTGGATCTTCCCAGGGGCACGCTCCATGTACTCTGTGTCGAGACCGATGACCCTCGTCTCTACCTTTTCGAGGGAGTTGGATACATTGTTGATCCACTGCCGAACAACCCTTGGGTGGACGGTGACGGTGGCAACTACGCGCATCGAGCCTTCCACGAGGACATGTTGGACGCTAAAAACCTGCATCTCGATCTCTATCGCCATTTGGAACCGCTGGAACGGAGGGCTATGGTTTGGAGAATTAGGACTAGATGGCTAGTCTAACCGTAGTAGTAGATGATCATTTAAAGAGGTTAAAACAATGTGAACGCAATGGGGTTTGGATGCAAATGAAGACGAAGGGGAGGTGAAGAAGCCGAGGAGAATTGGTTCCCGATGGAGAAGTAAATGGGAGAAGTGGCGTGCAGGCATTTGATTAGACGGCTAGGTAGAGTAAACGAAAAGGCTATGCGGGTAGACTGATGAGTCGTACCTGTTCGTGTACGTGCCCATCCTGGGACCTATGCAAACAGATAAAAAATGTGTCGTAGTTTTTTTTTTGCGCGGGTGAGTGGGAGACACAACATTCTCTGGTTAAGGAATACTCCCTCCGTTTAGGTGAGTATAAGTCACCTTATGAAAATCAGGTTTTCCCAAAACCTTTAGGCGTGGAGCATTAACTTCCTGCTCGACCCCCTCCCAGCCTCGTTAGCCAGCGTTCTCTTCCTCGGCTGACGTGTTCTACCTTTCCATTTTTCCTCTTCTCAAGTGTGGAATGATCTGCATGCCGTCCTTGATGCACCAGAACGACCACTACATGCATCGCGACAGAGCGTTGATTGGGCATGCACGAGAATTTGGTTCTGCTTGCAATATGGAAGATACCTGAACGATGAAGTGAACAGGCATGCTAGCACAGGAGACCTATTTACGCTATACAATACTAGAGTACTCATGTACCTACTGGTAGTAGTAGTACAACTGTGGTACACTTGATGGTCAAAATACTATTCGTCCGGTCCTCAAAGTGAAGTGACAACACCCTGCGCCTGACACTAGTCCAGGCGGCGTGTTCGGGTTACCAAAGTCAGCCTCACCTTGTGCACAGTGCAGTCTGTCACCGCCGTTGTACATCACATTGGCGCCTCGCCTCATCTCCCTCTCCGCTCCCATAGCACCACTCCATCTCCATCTCCTTCTCCGTCTCCATCTCACTGTGCCCCCGTGTACCGTCGCCTCACTCGCCTCCCCCAGTACCACTATTCCCTCGCTAGCCGCTCCAGCACCGACATCCTTCTCCCCCGTAAATCAAGCCCCCTTCCAAAATCCACCATGGCCGAACACGAACCACGCAACATCCATATGAGCCACGATTGGAGCAATCTCCCCAGTGACATCCTCGACCTCTGTTGTTCGTGTATGGATATGTTGAGCGTACTGCGGCTGGCTGCTTGCTCGAGGGACATGCACACGGCCATCCTCGAAGCGAAGCCTAAGTTTTTCAAGACACCCTGCTTGCTGCTATCTAGTCTTGTGAGATTGGCTCACCATGATACGGAGGCGTGCATGACGCCCCTCGACTTCAATCCGATCTCCATTAGCCGAAACTTCTTTGCAGGTATGTAGTGGGTCGTCGTACATCATTTCCCTCGACATCGATCCGATCACCATCGCCCGAAACTTCTTGGCAGGTATGTACTGGGTCGGCATGAACTCCCACTGGATGGCTGCCTTCAGAGAAGACGGTAAAAAGTTGGTGCTCGTGAACTTCCAGACCTCCCATGAGATTATCTTTCCTCCGTTGGATTATATAGAGTATTATCATCGCGGTCCAAGTCATCTAGATTACTACGTCAGTTGGACGGACCTTGTTTTGCAGAAGATTGTAATCTGCCAAGTGCCCACACGACATGCGAATTACGCAGACTTCAAGCTAATTGCCTTGTTCGACTGCGGACTCGCCTATCTTTACGCCGGTGCCTTCTTTAGCTGGAGACAACTCGGCTCGCAGTGGATCATCGTCAAAGCTGATACACACTTCTGTGATGCTATTGAACACAATGGCATCATCTACGCGATCGACAAAAGCAGATGGCACCATGTATTGCTGGGACGGCGCGTGTAAGTTGTTTCCTCTCATGTTAATGATGACGCCATGGCACTGTTTGAACTTTTTGTGATGATTGGCATATCTCTGTTTGAGCAGAATTTGAGTAGAACTATGGCAATGTATTAGAGACGCCGTAAATTAGCTATATTTGGGATGAGTTAATTCATGCGATTGTGACCATGTCATTACAGCCAATTTGTACCCTGAATAATCAAACGGTTAGGAATATATTGATATTATCCTTATTTTACAGTAATCTATATACTACAACTAAATATGAGTATGTATCAATGGCCATGTTAGTTTCCTCATTTTCATGATGTAGAAACATGCACCACACTATTGGTTTCATCTAACCATACATTAGGGAAGTAAATGTGCATATGGAGAACTCTATATTTGGAAGTAGTGAAATCCTGCAATGCTTACCATGTGTACATACCTATATTCGCCCTTCAGTAATCAATGGCTAGAATAATATCCTCACAAAAATTTTGCCCACAGAACACAAGTATATAACAATGCATGGTCTGTTAGTTACCTTGAAGAATTTGTTTGTGAGGACAGAACATGATTACATAACATGCATGACATGGTAGTTTCCTGTGAAGAATCGATTGCGAGATAACATGAGTATAACCATGCATGGCAATTCTATATTTTCGAACCCAGTATACATTTCCCTGCATTTTCCTCCCAGTTCCAACAGGGACATATCAATGTTCTTTCTTGCATTATCCTACTCATACTCTGAACAATGCTGATCTTACATTAACAATGCCTGTCCTTTTTGATATGATGCAGTGTCCCTACAGTTATTGCCCTTTGTAATCACACCACCTTTGCCAAAAACAGGGAAGCACAACTGGTTCCTCGCTCGATCAGACGACGACAAAATACTGATGATCATTCGGACACATGAGCCGGAAAAGTTATATTGCAAAAACCCCACTGTATACAAGCACCGTGTAATACGTGAGTATCCAGACAGTGGCTGTTACGTTTATGAGCAGGATACCAGCTTGTTGGGGCCTTTAGGATTTTTTAGTTGGAGGCGGGTAAACAGCCTTGGTTCACACTCTCTGTTTCTCAGACTCAATTATCCGATTAACCAGGAGATCACCGTTGGCAAGGACCTTGATGGCAGAGAGGCTCTGTTTGCTATGGAAAACTGTGTCTACACGGAGAGCCCTAGGAGTTCGGGAGCAAACTCCCCTGATTGTCAACGATACAGCCTGCAGCCAAAAGAAGGTGAGAATGACAAAGGCATCCGGATTAACTTTGATCCTTGGATGTCTCAATTACGACAGGAAGTGATGTGGTTCAAGCCTTCAGGTTGATAGGTAATTGGGCTATTGCATCGAAAGGGTGGAGTATTGGTGTCTCCGGATCACTGGTCGCTGAAGCATGGCTGCAAATTATGATGGTGTTGGATCATCTCTTCGAATGACTTTGTTGTCTTTGCTACTGGTTCTGGATGGGTAGTTCTTTCTTTTGTTATGCATATTCCTTGTCATTTGGTCATCCTCGTCTATGTCACTCTTACTATGTAATAGTTGCTTCTGTTTAGAATGTCATTCTCGTCTGGTTCACGAGAGTCTGAGCGCTGCAGATGGGTGCGTTTTGGTGGTGTAGCAAGACTTCTTATGAACTATCATGGCTTGGTGTTTATGTTAGTAGTAGTCACTAGTCAGTGTTTGAATGTTGTATATATCGTTGTTTGGAACTGTTTATTGTCTCGAACTACTGGTGGGCTAAATGAGGGCATCACCATTCTCCAGTGTTCAGAGTATATCTCCTTTTTTCAAGTTATATAATTTGAGCTCAGTGTCTTTTCGATGATGTACACTTGTTTGGGCCAGTGAGGTGTCGTTGAATATGGGCCGAGTAGTAACGCAATGCCAAACAGGTCAATTATGACTCTCAGGCCGGGCTCTCAAAAGATCTTGAAAAAAAGGCCGGGCTCTCCAAAAAATAATGAATAAGGACTCTTAGGCCGACATGTGGGCGCCACCAGTGTTTTCATGCGCTTGCGCGCCGAGAGCATATTGGCGCATGCTCGAAATTCATGCTACCTTTTCATCCACAGTCTCCCACCCCTCCCCCACCTCTGGAATCTCGATTCCTACTCCAGTTCCCCCAAATCCCCCTCCTGTAATCCCTGTAATCAAGCACACTATCATGTCGCCAGTCAACACGGATCTCCGAGCCGGAGATCCTGAGGTCCGTCCTGCCTTCGGTCGCTGCGTGCTATCGCTCAACAGTGGCATGGCAGCGCTTGACGACCAGTTTGCCGGCAAAGTGATGATGGTAACCATCAACGGCCTCCCGTCTTACCGGATGACCTTGTCAAAGCTCTTGGCATTGCGCACGGCATCCAAATAAGTGACTTGCTCATCAAAGTCTATCCGCCACCGGCTGATTTCTTTGTCAGGTTCCGGACAACTTACGACTGCAGTCGTGTGTTCGAATCTTCCCGGCGTTTGTTCTGCGATGGCGCGCTGGTGAGATTTGATCGGTGGCACCCAGGATGGGCCTTGGAGCCCTCTGAGCTTGAGTTTTTAACAAAGCTTACCTTCCATGGCATGCCTCAATGTGCAGCGAGTCCATGAACGAGCTTATCAACGACCTTGGAGGTGAGCTCGTAAGTATGTTTGTTCCTCCAGACAGCTGGGCTCTGATGGTTATGTCATGGATGAAGAAGCCGTCCACCATACCGAAGGTGATTGGTGTTGAGATACCGGTGCAGGAACCGGGGTTGTACTATTCATCGCCACCAAGGCTGCCGCGGACCACTTTAGGGATGTACCTGTATCGAGTGTTCGTGCATGTCGAAGAAGTGGTCAATCCATCAATCGAAGTCCTGCCGCCGCCGCTGGTGCCAGGGTCCGCCGACGACGTCCATTACAGGAGTCAACGCCAGACTTTCCCCGTGTTGCTCGGAACGATGGATGGCACAGGGCCTACTCCATTGTGCGGCGGAGGCCACTGCTTCTTTGGGAGAAGAGGCAGGGCTGGCTGCCTGGATGTGCTCTAATTTGAGGTAACAACTGAATCTTGTCAGATACTAGTTAAATCCGAGCTATGGGTGTGATGCACTGATATGCCAGTACATTTCATTGTGACCTGTTCTAATTTTGTACCTGAACTTTTTTTAGAAAGGGCTGTACGTCAACTTAATGTGCTAGGAGAACTTATTGTGTTGTCTGTCTGTTTTCTTTGCAGAACATTCAAGATATTTCCCCGTCATTGATAAAGACGATGAACCGTTATGTACGACTTCATTGGTTTCAACATAGCCCTTCCCATAGCGATCCACTGCTTCCATCCTGATTGTGCCGCCTGCGTGAAATTTTTGTATGCAAGTTCAGTGTGCTATGATGTTCTATATGATTGTGTCAACTATATAAGTTTTTACTGAGCATCAGCAATGCATATGGCTGAAAGATGTATTTACGAGCATCGGCCGATGGGTCTCTCTCTCTCTCTATCTCACACACACACACACATGCGCGCACACGCACAAGTGGGACCCGTTGAATTATTTATTTGCTCATGACAGCTTTTAATTAGGTTCCACTCTAATCTAAATTTTTTCTTAAGTTATTAATTTAGCTCAGTGACTTCAAAAAGTTGTACAGAAGCCTTGTTTGGGCCTTTTCGGCGTCGCTGAATGTGGGCTGAGTAACCATGATAGGTTGTACTGTACTACACAGGCTTTTTTCGCTATTTTTTCTTAAATAATACATTTTTTTATTAATTTTCATAAATATTACGCTGGGTAATTTTTTTCAAAAAATAATACACCGTCCGCCCGCTGCAGGCTGACTGGGCCTAGTCGGCCCATAGCAGGCCGATTGGATTCCAGTCGGCCTCCAGCTGGCCGACTGGCCCCTGTCGGCCCACTGTGGGCCGACTGGAGCTAATTGGCTCGCTGTGTGCTAATTGTTTTTGCAAAAGTGTTAATCATGTATTTAAAAAATATGTGTATTGTGACCTCCTCCGCTCGCTGTGGGCCCACTGTTGACTAAAAAATATGTTTTAAAAAGTGTTAATCATGTATTTAAAAATTGTTAAATGAGTGTATAAAGAATGTTCCTTATCTATACAATTTTTTAATGTGTGTATAAAAATAGCTTTTTTTCAACATCAACAATGCAACTGGGCCGACAATTGTACACAATATCCGGGTCAACTTGTTTTTCTCCGCCCTGCTGGGCTGCAAACTTTCCTAGGAGGTATGCATTAGGCTTAACAAGAAAATGGACTTTAAGAAATAATATATGGGATGTAATTATAATAACTGGACAGTTACTATGCACCAAAAACATGTTTCGTTGGATTTTAACGTAATACAACTTTATTTTGAAATTATATTTAACCTGACTAGAAATTTCGGATACAAATATTTTGGATCCCATCAAAATGTGGGAATTTTTTTTGAATTCTGTTTTGAGCGGTTGTTTGAAATTATTAATCGTTGTCCTAGCTAGAAGTTGGGTTGTACTTTTAACAAACTGTAAATGGGCTGTAGTAAATTCCATTAGAATTAAAAAATGGGTTGTACATTCTTACAAATCGCAAATGGGCTATATGTTCTCTGCCAAATCCGAGCTGTGGGCCTACTAAGTTAACGCGTACCAAGGGCTTTGTCAACTTAGTCAATATAAACGATTCTAGCTGCAGTGATCGTACGATGTCCATCCAACGGCCGTAGTGCTTCTTCAACCTCTGGTCTTCTTGCTCCAGCCGCCCAAAGCAGCGCCGGTCGTGTCGCGTGCTCCTGCCTCCCGTGGCCGGCTGTGATGCTGCGGAGGCCTCACCGCCCCGTACTACTCCCACCGCTGGCCAGGCCATCCCTCTACTCACCCACACCCCCTGTTATTCTGCGGCGACGACAGCCTCACACCGCAGCCGAACCAGTGAACCCTCGTACTCCTCTCTGCGCGGGCTTCCACTGCTGCGTCTTCCCCGGCTCCGCGTCGTCCCCTTCCTAGGCCTCACCGTCGTCCAGACTACCGCCCTGGTGCTCTCGGCGCGGCGTGGTCAACGTGGTTAACGACCGACTTCCATCGGAAGAGTACTGTACATGGAGAGGTTGACAGCTGGGTCCAGGGCAGCCGCAAGGAAATGCCTCCTTATTACGCGCAAAATAATTATTCCTCCACCTGACAGCGGGGACCCACCGGACGGGCCACCGTATTTCGCAAAAAAAATGATTCGCCCCCTGACTGCTGGGACCTACGAGCTACATCTTCGCATGCAAGGAAGTGCATCCGGGAAAAAAACGATTTGCCCTCCTGACTGCTGGGACCCACCAGCTACATCTTCGCACGCAAGGAAGTGCATCCGGGCAGAAAAAAACGATTTGCCCCCTGACTGCTGGGACCGACCAGCTACATCTTCGCAGGCAAGGAAGTGTCTGACAGTCGGGACCCACCTGGTCGAAGCGTACGAAGCGTTGTCATTCTGGTCGCGAACGTGTACGTACATACTGGTCGATGTGGAGGCGCGCACGTGTCGTAGTAGAGGCGCGCACGTAGCATCTACACGTACGTACAGCGGCCAGGGTGCAAGAAAGAAAATACGGCCACGAATGTGTACATACGGGCGGGGTCACGAACGCCTACTCGCGCATACGTACGGCGAGGGCTTGTTGACATGGCAGGGTCGGAACGGAGAAACAGCGTCGTCGTCGTGTTCATGGGGAGGCAACAGAATGCATCATGTTCATGGGGAGGCAACGGAATGCGTCGTGTTCATCGGGAGGGCTTGGACGGAACATGCGATGGAAACGAGGCTTGGCGTACCGCAGAACGGAGGAAACGGCCTTGTGTTCTATGCTACCTCTTGAGCTTGCGTTGGTTTTCCCCGAAGAGGAAAGGATGATGCAGCAGAGTAGCATAAGTATTTCCCTCAGTTTTTGAGAACCAAGGTATCAATCCAGTAGGAGGCCACGCGCAAGTCCCTCGTACCTACACAACACAAAGAGCTCAACGCAGCCAACGCGATTAGGGGTGGTCAATCCCTTCACGGTCACTTACGGAAGTGAGATCCGATAGATAATATTTTTGGTATTTTTGATATAAAGATGCACAGTAAAAAGTAGAAGGCAAAGTAAAAACAAACAAGATTAAAGTGATGGAGATTGATATCATGAGAATAGACCCGGGGCCATAGGTTTCACTAGTGGCTTCTCTCAAGAGCATAAGTTTTCTACAGTGGGTGAACAAATTACTGTTGAGCAATTGACAGAATTGAGCATAGTTATGAGAATATCTAGGCATGATCATGTATATAGGCATCATGTCCATGACAAGTAGATCGAAACGATTCTGCATCTACTAACATTACTCCACTCATCGACCGCTATCCAGCATGCATCTAGAGTATTAAGTTAAAAACAGAGTAACGCTTTAAGCAAGATGACATGATGTAGAGAGATAAATTCATGCAATATGAAATAAAACCCATCTTGTTATCCTCGATGGCAACGATACAATACGTGTCTTGCTGCCCCTTTTGTCACTGGGAAAGAACACCGCAAGATCGAACCCAAAGCTAAGCACTTCTCCCATGGCAAGAACTACCAATCTAGTTGGCCAAACCAAATGGATAATTCGAAGAGACTTGCAAAGATAACCAATCATACATAAAAGAATTCAGAGAAGATTCAAATATTGTTCATAGATAGACTTGATCATAAACCCACAATTCATCGGTCTCAACAAACACACCGCAAAAGAAGAAGATTACATCGAATAGATCTCCACAAGAGAGTGGGAGAACATTGTATTGAGATCCAAAAAGAGAGAAGAAGCCATCTAGCTAATAACTATGGACCCGAAGGTCTGAGGTAAACTACTCACACTTCATCGGAGGGGCTATGATGATGTAGAAGCCCTCCGTGATGACAACCCTCTCCGGCGGAGCTCCGGAACAGGCCCCAAGATGGTATCTCGTGGATACAGAAAGTTGCGGCGGTGGAATTAGGTTTTTGGCTCCTGTTCTAATCGTTTGGGGGTACGTGGGTATATATAGGAGGAAGGAGTACGTCGGTGGAGCACCAAGGGGCCCACGAGGCACCGAGGGGCCCACTGCAATTCTGGGCTGGGCCTCCGATTAATAGGTTAGTCCCAAAAATAATATAAAAGTGGAAAATACAGCCAAATATAGTCCAAAACAGTAGATAATATAGCATGGAGGAATCAAAAATTATAGATACGTTGGAGACGTATCAGGCATCCCCAAGCTTAATTCCGGCTCGTCCTCGAGTAGGTAAATGATAAAAAGAGCATTTTTGATGCGGAGTGCTACTTGGCATAATTTCAATGCAAAATTTCTTAATTGTGGTATGAATATTCAGATTAGAAATATTCAAGACAAAAGTTCATATTGACATAAAGAATAATAACACTTCAAGCAAACTAACAAAGCAATTATGTTTTCTCAAAGTAACATGGCCAAAGAAAGTTCATCCCTACAAAATCATATAGTTTAGTCATGCTCCATTTTCGTCACACAAGAATGCTCTCATCATGCACAACCCCGATGACAAGCCAAGCAATTGTTTCATACCTTAATAATTTCAAAATCATAAATTTCACGCAATACATGAGCGTGAGCCATGGATATAGCACTATGGGTGGAATAGAATATAATGATGGGGGTTGTGTGGAGAAGACAAAAAAGGAGAAAGTCTCACGTCAACGAGGCTAATCAATGGTCTAGGGAGATGCCCATCGATTGATGTTAATGCGAGGAGTAGGGATTGCCATGCAACGGATGCACTAGAGCTATAAATGTATGAAAGCTCAACAAAAGAAACTAAGTGGGTGTGCATCCAACTTGCTTGCTCATGAAGACCTAGGGCACTTGAGGAGGCCCATTGTTGGAATATACAAGCCAAGTTCTATAATGAAGAATTCCCACTAGTATATGAAAGTGATAACTCAAGAGACTCTCTATATGAAGAACATGGTGCTACTTTGAAGCACAATATATGAGACTCGCTATATCATGGTGCTACTTTGAAGCACAAGTGTGGAAAAAAGGATAGTAACATTGCCTCTTTTTTTGGGCCTTCTTTTTTTCTTCGGCCTTTCTCTTTTTTTGGGGACAATGCTCTATTGAATGATGATCATCACACTTCTATTTATTTACAACTCAATGATTACAACTCGATACTAGAACAAAGTATGACTCTATATGAATGCCTCCGGCGGTGTACCGGGATATGCGATGAATCAAGAGTGACAAGTAAAAATTATGAACGGTGGCTTTGCCACAAATACTATGTCAACTACATGATCATGCTAAGCAATATGAAAATGATGAATGTGTCATGATAATCTGGATGGTGGAAAGTTGCATGGCAATATATCTTGGAATGGCTATGGAAATGCCATAATAGGTAGGTATGGTGGCTGTTTTGAGGAAGATATAAGGAGGTTTATGTGTAAAAGAGCGTATCATATCACGGGGTTTGGATGCACCGGCGGAGTTTGCACCAACTCTCAATGTGAGAAAGGGCAATGCACGGTACCGTAGAGGCTAGCAATGATGGAAGGGTGAGAGTGCGTATAATCCATGGACTCAACATTAGTCATAAAGAACTCATATACTTATTGCAAAAATCTACAAGCCATCAAAAACCAAAGTATTACACACATGCTCCTAGGGGGATAGATTGGTAGGAAAAGACCATCGCTCGTCCCCGACTGCCACTCATAAGGAGGACAATCAAATAACACCTCGTGTTTCAATTTTTTTGCATAATGTTAACCATACGTGCATGCTACGGGACTTGCAAACTTTAACTCAAGCACTTCTCAAATTCACAATTACTCTACTAGCATGACTTTGATATTACTACCTCCATATCTCAAAACAATTATCAATCATCCAACTTTTCTTAGTATTCAACGCACTCAAAAGAAAGTTCCACAAATCTTGAATACCAAGCAAGTTATTATTAAGCAAATTACCATGCTATTACGACTCTCAAAATAATTTAAGTGAAGAATGAGAGATCATAGTTTCTTTAAAACAAACCACCACCGTGCTCTAAAAGATCTAAGTGAAGCACATAGAGCAAAATTTCAACGGTCAACCACCACCGTGCTCTAAAAGATCTAAGTGAAGCACACAGAGCAAAATTTCAACGCTCAAAAGATATAAGTGAAGCACGTAGAGCAAAAGTACATAGCTCAAAAGATATAAGTGAAGCACATAGAGTATTCTATCGAATTTTAATTCATAGATGACTCTCTAAAAAGGTGTGTACAGCAAGGATGATTGTGGCACACTAACAAACAAATACACAAATAATACAAGACTCTCCAAGAAAAACACATATCATGTTGGTGAATAAAAATATAGCTCCAAGTAAATTACCGATGGAAGTGGACGAAAGAGGGGATGCCTTCCGGGGCATCCCCAAGCTTTGACCTTTTGGTGTCCTTGGATTATCTTGGGGGTGCCATGGGCATCCCCAAGCTTAGGCTCTTGCCACCCCTTGTTCCATAATCCATCAAAAGAACTCACCCAAAACTTGAAAAATTCACAACACAAAACTCAATAGAAATCTCGTGAGCTCCGTTAGACAAAGAAAACATAAAACCACTTCAAGGTACTGTAATGAACTCATTCTTTATTTATTTTGGTGGTAAACCTACTTTATTCCAACTTCTCTATGGATTATAAACTATTTTACTAACCATAGATTCATCAAAATAAGCAAACAACACACGAAAAACAGAATCTGTCAAAAACAGAACAGTCTGTAGTAATCTGTAACTAACGCAAACTTCTGGAACTCCAAAAACTCTATGAAAATTAGATGACATAGATAATTTGTTTATTTATCATCAGCAATTGGAATCAGTATTTTATCACGTTCTGATGATTTTTAGTAATTCGGGTACTGAACGCAAAGTTTCTGGAAATTACAGCAAGATCAAATAACTGTCATCCAAGAAGATCCAATAGGTCTAGCTTGGCACAAACACTAATTAAAACACAAAACCACATCCAAACAGAGGGTATATTGGTTATTTATTCCCTACCAGAAGAAAAACACAAAAAACAAAAAATAAAATTGGGTTGCCTCCCAATAAGCGCTATCGTTTAACGCCCCTAGCTAGGCATAAAAGCGAGGATAGATCTAGGTATTGCCATCTTGATTCTTAAATTTTTTAGCGATGTTATGCTCGAATCCGGGAGGTTCCTAATGTTTCCCTTCATATTCAGAGATTTTGAGATCTAAGGAATCCAATCGCTTATTACAAAGAGTAATCAACATATTCATGCAGTGAAGATTTCCGCTAACGCTCTTAAGAGGTTCAAGAGATTTTTGTAAAATCTTAGTTACTTCGCAAATTTTCTCAAAAACTTGCGTTTCCTATTGGGTATGATGGGGCCCCTTTTGTTGAGGTAAAGTTCCTATTATACCTTCTATAATTTCATGTGCGATACTGGGATCAATTTCAATAAAATTGCCTTTGGCAACACAATCCAAAAGTTGTCTATGAGACATATTAAGCCCAACATAAAAGTTGCGAAGCAAAATTTTGAAATTTACTTCTAGGGTGCATTTACGATAAGATTCCATCATTCTAAACCAAGCATCCTTTAAGTTTTCTCCTTACCTTTGTTTGAAGTGAAGGACTTCAAACTCGGGGGACAAAGGAGCAGAAAGAGGACTAGCCATGACGACAAGACAAGCGAGAAAAAGACAAACGGAGAAGGAGAAGGGGAAGGAGAAAAAGAGGGTGAATAAAACAGCAAGGGTGAAGTGGGGGAGAGGAAAACGAGAGGCAAATGGCAACTAATGTAATGCGGGAGATAGGGATTGTGATGGGTACTTGGTATGTTGACTTTTTGCGTAGACTCCCCGACAACGGCGCCTGAAATTCTTCTTGCTACCTCTTGAGCTTGCGTTGGTTTTCCCCGAAGAGGAAAGGATGATGCAACAGAGTAGCGTAAGTATTTACCTCAGTTTTTGAAAACCAAGGTATCAATCCAGTAGGAGGCCACGCGCAAGTCCCTCATACCTACACAACACAAAGAGCTCAATGCAACCAACGCGATTAGGGGTTGTCAATCCCTTCACGGTCACTTACGGAAGTGAGATCCGATAGATAATATTTTTGGTATTTTTGATATAAAGATGCACAGTAAAAAGTAAAAGGCAAAGTAAAAACAAACAAGATTAAAGTGATGGAGATTGATATGATGAGAATAGACCCGGGGGCCATAGGTTTCACTAGTGGCTTCTCTCAAGAGCATAAGTTTTCTACGGTGGGTGAACAAATTACTGTTGAGCAATTGACAGAATTGAGCATAGTTATGAGAATATATAGGCATGATCATGTATATAGGCATCACGTCCATGACAAGTAGATCGAAACGATTCTGCATCTACTACTATTACTCTACTCATCGACCGCTATCCAGCATGCATCTAGAGTATTATGTTAAAAACAGAGTAACGCCTTAAGCAAGATGACATGATGTAGAGAGATAAATTCATGCAATATGAAATAAACCCCATCTTGTTATCCTCGATGGCTATGATACAATACGTGTCTTGCTGCCCCTTATGTCACTGGGAAAGAACACCACAAGATCGAACCCAAAGCTAAGCACTCCTCCCATGGCAAGAACTACCATTCTAGTTGGCCAAACCAAATGGATAATTCGAAGAGACTTGCAAAGATAACCAATCATACATAAAAGAATTCAGATAAGATTCACATATTGTTCATAGATAGACTTGATCATAAACCCACAATTCATCGGTCTCAACAAACACACCGCAAAAGAAGAAGATTACATCGAATAGATCTCCATAAGAGAGGGGGAGAACATTGTATTGAGATCCAAAAAGAGAGAAGAAGCCATCTAGATAATAACTATGGACCCGAAGGTATGAGGTAAACTACTCACACTTCATCGGAGGGGCTATGATGATGTAGAAGCCCTCCGTGATGACGGCCCTCTCCGGCGGAGCTCCAGAACAGGCCCCTAGATGGGATCTCATGGATACAGAAAGTTGCGGCGGTGGAATTAGGTTTTTGGCTCCTGTTCTGATCGTTTGGGGGTACGTGGGTATATATAGGAGGAAGGAGTACATTGGTGGAGCACCGAGGGGCCCACGAGGCAGGGGGCGCGCCCTGTAGGGGGGGCGCCCCCTACCCTCGTGACCGCCTCCGGTACTTCTTGGAGTAGGGTCCAAGTCTCCTGGGTCTTATCTGAGAAGAAAATCACGTTCCAAAAAGGATTTTTCTGTTTGGACTCCGCTTGATATTCTGTTTCTTCGAAACACTGAAATAGGCAAAAAACAGCAATTCTGGGCTAGGACTCCGGTTAATAGGTTAGTCCCAAAAATAATATAAAAGTGGAAAATAAAGCCCAATATAGTCCAAAACAGTAGATAATATAGCATGGAGCAATCAAAAATTATAGATACGTTGGAGACGTATCATTCGACCGGCCATGTTCGAAACAAGATCCTGTTCATCAGGAGGGGTCTGGCGTACTGCAAAACAGAGGAAACAGACCTCCTTCGGTCGAAACGGGGGTCCTGTTGATTGGGAGGGGTGTGGCGTACCGCAAAACGGAGGAAACGGACTTGTGTTGGAGCGCTACGGTCGAAACGGGGGTCCTGTTCATCGGGAGGGGTGTGGCGTACCGCAAAACGGGACTCCACGGGATACTGCTCATCTCCACCGTCGATCCCCTCCAGCCTCCATGAGCTACTGTTCATCCACCGTCGACCTCCTCCAGCCTCCATCTGCGACTGTTCATCCACGGGCTCCTGTTCATCCAGCCTCCACCGCGCGCTACTCCACCGGCTACTGTTCAACCACCCCTCCACCGTCTACTATTCATCCAGCCGTCCACACCACGGGGTCCTGTTCAACCACCCCTCCACCATCTACTATTCATCCAGTCCTCCACACCACGGTGTCCTGTTCAACCACCCCTCCACCGTCTACTGTTCATCCAGCCCTCCACACCACGGGGTCCTGTTCATCCACCCCTCCACGGGCACCCCTCCACCGTCTACTGTTCATCCAGCCCTCCACCACACCATGGGGTCCTGTTCATCCAGAGGCAACGCCACCGCTCACTGTTCATCCAAACCCCCCGCAACGCTCACTGTTCATCCCATCGATCGGCTTCAGTTAGCAGCAGTAGCGAAGGAATCGCTCGACCGGGTTCAGTTAATAGCCATCGATCGATCGCTCGGGTTAAGTAACGCGTAGCCTGTAGTGCAATCGCTTGGGTTCAGTTAGAGCCCAACGCCTCGCTCGGGTTCAGTTAGAGCCAACGCCTCGCACACACGCGCGTACGTGTATGAGAGAAACGTGCATTGCTCGGCCCCTGACCTCCCACCGTAACCGGGAACTCCCCGAAATTTTCCTCGCCCTCGCTTCTACCATAGTTTTTTCCGTCATGGATGGCCCAAAGAATGTCATGCAGCTGCGTCTCTGGCCCGCCCAGGACGAAAATCCCATTTTTTATCATGATTTTTTGTCATAGAAGTAGGAGTCCACCACATCTATGATGATACCGGGTTTTGTCACAATTATCGTCATAGAAGTGTCATATGTATGACAAAAAAAAATCGTTCGGCCCAAAATGTCACGGATGTGTCTTTTTTTGTAGTGTAAAAAGAAAAGAATTCTGCGAGGTCCTGTCATGTGTGAGATTCCCACATGGATTTGCTTCCAACCCTGAAAGGAGAGTCAGTGCAGATGGAAACAAGGTACAAGGGTTGAAAACTCATGACTGCCACGTCCTACTTCAAAGGGTTTTACCTATTATCCTTAGAGGATTGGGCCGCCCTGACTTATATAGAGAAGTTGCAGAGTTGGGACAATTCTTCAGGGAACTCTGCAGTAGAAATATCAGGATAGATGCTTTGGAGCGTCTTAGAGACAAGATACCAACCATCCTATGTGACCTTGAGAAGATATATCCTCCAGCCCTCTTTGATGTGATGGTGCATTTGGCTATTCATCTACCTGATGAGGCACTACTTAGAGGTCCAGTACAGTATGGCTGGATGTACCCTATTGAAAGGCGGCTAGGCACTTTCAAGGGCTATGTTAGGAACAGAGCTAGACCCGAGGGTTCCATTACAGAGGCCTACATTGCTACAGAAGCGTTGACATTCTGCTCAAAATACATTGAAACAGCTAATCAACTTAGCAAAGAGGTGGGTGAAGACAATCTCGGGCTCAATGTTTTCGATTATTCTGTTCGAGTTACAGGGAAGAGTCGACAAGAGGACAAACCTAAAGATTTGGACAAAATGGTTTGGCATGTGTTGAATAACTGTCCTGAGATACTACCTTATATCAAGTAAGTGTAGTACTGCAGCTTATACATCGTAATCTACTAAACTTGCAGCACATTCTTATATATATAGATGTTTGACGCGATCACTATGCTGTGAAGCATCTACAAAGAGGAGTTACTGCCGCAAAATCCAAGAAACATTGACAAACTGGTTATGGCAGGATTTGCGAAATGGTTCAAGAACCATGTAAGCTTTTGAAGTGCACTGTCAGTTTTTTTAATATATTGAGTACATAAGATGATCAGCTTGTCTATTTTCTAACCATAGGTTAAGAAGATGCGGGAGGATGGGCAGGCAGTTGATGATGCCCTTTACTCACTAGCAATGGGTCCTGATACTCGGGTAAGACATTATGAATCTTGCGTTGTTGGAGATGTGCGCTACAACACCCTTGCACGAGACAAAGGCAGGAAGACACAAAACAGTGCCATCATGAGCACAGATACGTATGACAAAGAGATAACTGAAATGTATGCTAACATAATAGACATTATTCAGTTACAGTATATCTCTAGTTTCGAGGATCATTGGTGTGTGGTTCTGTTGTGCTGTCGTTGGTATAACCTGTTTTCCAGGATCGCAAAACCCAGAGCTGATGATTATTTCAAATCCATCAATGTCAAGGCGGCGTACTAGACCAACGAGCCTTTTATTTTGGCAAATCAAGAAACATAGATATTTTTCTTGGAAGACACATTTGCACGTAGCGATGACTGGAGAGTATTGCAAAGGTTTGATCAGAGGAATTCGTTTAATGAAGTTGCACAACAAGATGATGCTTACACTGCTCTTGATGTACAAGATAACACAGATGTTCGTAATATCTTTGAGAACCATCACGTCAATGACGCCGGTGAAAAGATTGCCTGTTGTGCTGTGGACATACAAGAGTTGATCAAGAATAAGCCAACGTTCAAGGACGTTGAGGACAAAGAAGAAGATGACACCTTGGGGAATTATGATTCAGACTGATACACATGGCGAAGATGTTGACGCTGCTGCTGCGGATGATGATTACATTGCTTTTGTCGTATTTGCCTGTCAGAAGACATTTTTTTATCTACTATGTGAAATTGTGTTTGCTATGACAACTGAAACCTGATGAACATGTTGTTTAGTATTTTGCTGTGAGAACATCACTTGTTATGTATGCTGATTTGTGTTTGGTGATTGTATGACAACTAAAACATGATGACATTGTTGTTTAGTTGTACTCATATTTGGCTGTGAAACTTGAATTTGATGACATAGTTTGCTGTTGGACTGCAATTTGCTCGACGTCTTCGAATGAGAACAAAGCTGACCCGACAGGGCCTCTGCTATTTATTTATTTATATGAGCAAAAGGGGATACCCCCTGATTTCCGTTAATAGAAATCATTAGATGTTCACAACACTACGCCCAACCTGCTACACAGGTTTCATTCATTACTAGTTTCAGCAAAGTGCTCATGTCGTAGCCACTGAATACATCACGAGTGCTACATACACTGCAAATAAAGAGACAATCATCCTATAGAGCACATCGATTTTGCCCGTTATCTTCACAAGCTCTTTCATCTCCTCATTGCTGTCAAGGCCGTTCAGCAGCTATTGCTTGGCCATGATCAGAGGAACTGCATCTTTAACCATCTGCTTTGCATCTTCCTCTTCTGTCGTTCCTTCAGTTACTTGTCCAACACCCCAACCTGCTGGTATTAGGATTCCTCGGCTAACCAAATAATCAGCATAGTTGCATTCCCCCACATCAGCAACTTCCCAGAAATACAAATCACACGAATCTTCCCTTTTCTGCACGAATCAAATTGGTAGATCATCAACGAAACTATTAAAAAAATCAGCAACTGAAAGTAGCAGAACAACACTTAAACATATTATTACCCCATGATTCGGGCAGGGTTGCGGATTGTGGTTGAGACGCGACGGATGACTCTGCGTGATTTGCAGCAGTGGCACCACACCAACGGCAGCGGGTTGCGATGAGCAATCGGCTGCGGTGCGCGTGCCGACGAGGGTGTGATGAGACCCACAGGCGATGGTATGGGTTGCGACTTGGTGCATATCTAGTTGTTGCCTGCTGAAGAGCAGGTGGATGAGCAGCCAACGGACATGGTTGCTGTGGCTAGAGCTTCTGATGCTAGGCAGAGTAAGTAGAGAAGAGGAGAAGCGAACGTTGGATATGTCAGTTTCATTACTTGCAGAGTAGCATAGCACCATATATAGTCATAGTCTAGGTTTGGATTCGAACCAACTACAGGAGCACGTCTTTATTTTTTCTAAAACTCGGCAACGTCTCTTTACTGGTACACTAGCTTGTTCTGTACGCCTTCCCAAGTCTTTGATTTTCTCTCCCTTTTTTGCGAGGAAGGAAGGAGGACGAAATTGAGAGTTCCCGGGACTCGAACCCAAGACCTCTCGGTTGAAAACCAAGGGTGCTAGTCACTTATGTGGTGAACGTTCCCTGTGAGGAGGACGGCAGACGAACGCATTTTCCTCGCAGTTTTCTTCCTATATATAAAAAAGTATGCTACTTGGTGTCCGCTTAGTCAACAAACGATTGTGCCAACCTTGACCGTTGGATTGACATTCAACGTCTGTTGCGTTTCTTCTGTCTCTTCTTCCTCGAGCCGCTAAAGCCAACCCAGCGCCGGCGGGACTGCCTACTCCTGCCTCCCACGGCTGGCTGTGATCTGCCCCGACTCCTGTTCGTTCCTGTCCGAGGCCTCACCATCGTCCTCCGCCTTGGTTCGCTCGCCGTGGCGCCGCCCTCCGGTGTTGTCAACATGGTCAACAACCGAGAGGAATAAGGAGATGACTGTACATGGTGAGGATGACAGTAGGGACCCAACAGCGCGCGTAGTAATTTTGTTTTTTCGGGACAGAGAAGGGTATCAACTGGGTTGTGCGGGACCCGTGGCCCGTCTAGCCCAGGCTTTTATTTCATATGTTTAGCACATGACCAACCCAGTTTGTTTTTTTCCTGTCTGAAAATTGCTAGCCAGCTATTTTGTTTTTTTACAGAATAACCAACGTAGGCCTACTTGCTTTTCTACGCCCTGCTAGGCCAGAAATCTTTCAAGACGAGGAGGGGTGCATTTTGCCCAGAAAATGGGCTATAAGTAATAAGAAATGGGCTATAAGTAATAATAATAATAATAGGGCTGTAAAATGAAAAAAATACAACAAACAGACAATTAGTTCCAAAATACTGTTTTCTTTTGGATTTTGATATTTTAAATTTCATTGTTTTTGTGCGGGTAAAATATCATCGAATTTAAATTAAGGTATATTTAGATTTAAGATTAATTTGAATCTGGCTAGAAATTTCGGGCTCTATGCTGTTTGGGACAGATTTGGAGGCTGACTTGTGGGTCTACTAGGTTGGCGTGTACTTTGGCTTTGTCAACTTAGTCCACAAACGATTCTAGCAGCAGTGACCGTTGGATGTTAATCCAACGGCCGTGCTGCTTCTTCAATATCTGATCTTCTTGCTCCAGCCGCCCAAACTAGCTTCGATGGGACTGCCTGCTCCCGCCTCCCATGGCCGGCTGTGCTGCCACACAGGCTGCACCGCCCCACCCTACTTCATTGCTGGCCAGGCCATTCCTCTACACACCCACACCTCCTGTTATTTTCCGGCGACGGCAGCCAGACCAGTAAACCCTCATACTCCCCACCGTGTGGGCAACCATTGGCGAGTCTTCCCCGGCTCCATGTCGTTCCCTTCCTAGGCCTCGCCGTCGTCCACCGCCATGGTGCTCTCGGCGCGGCCTGGTCAACTTGGTCAACGAACACATCCATCGGCCGTGGACTGTACGCGCAAAATAATGATTCCTCCACCTGACAGCTGGGACCCACCGGAAGGGCCTCTGTATTTCATGAAAAAACGTTCCCCCGCTGACATGTCGGACCCACCAGCTATATCTTCGCACGCAAGGAAGTGCCTCCCTATTACGCACAGAAAAATGAATACCCCCTACTAGCTGGGACCCACCATAGTGGGACGATGACTTGTGGGCCAACAAAGTTGACGGGGACGGAGGGCTTTGTCAACTTAGTCAATATGAACGATTCTAGCTCCAGTCACCATACGATGTCCATCCAACGGCCGTAGTGCTTCTTCAACCTCTGGTCTTCTTGCTCCAGCCGCCCAAAGCAGCGCCGGTCGTGCCGCATGCTCCTGCCTCCCGTGGCCGGCTGTGCTGCCGCGGAGGCCTCACCGCCCCCTACTATTCCCACCGCTGGCCAGGCCCTGCGACGACGGCAGCCTCACACCGCAGTCGAACCAGTGAACCCTCATACTCCTCTCCGCGCGGGCTTCCACTGCTGCGTCTTCCCCGGCTCCTCGTCGTCCCCTTCCTAGGCCTCGCCGTCGTCCACCGCCGTGGTGCTCTCCGCGCGGCGTGGTCAACGTGGTCAAGGAACGACTTCCATCGAAAGAGTACTGTACATGGAAAGGCTGATAGCTGGGTCCACGGCCACAGCCTAGTTTTTTTGTGATTTGCCAAGTAAGTCGCTTTGTCAGGCCTGTTGGGCTGCATATCTTAAAAGACGAGGAGAGCTTTCATTCGGCTGGCCGAGAAAATGGCCCATTAATGAGAAATGGGCTGTACATTTTTAAAACACATCAAACCGGCAATTAGTTTCAAATTTCTTTTTTTTTCATTTCAAGATTTTAAATTACATTAATTTTTATGCGTGGAGAATTTGTTGGATTTTATATTGATATACATTTATTTTTAAAATCAGTTTGAATGTGAGTCGAAATTTCGGGATTAAAAACAGTTTGGACCGCACCAAAATATGCAAAATTTCATATAATTTCTTAACCGTGGCCACAATTTGGGCTGTAATGATAACAAAAAGAATGAGCAAATGGGCTGAAAATTATTAGAAATAATGGAGGATGGGTTGTATGCTGTTTTCCACAGATTTGAGGCTTTCCTAAAAAAAGGTTGATGCACAAGCAGTGACTGTTGGATGTCCATCCAACGGCCATCGTGCTTCTTCAATCTCTGCTCTTCCTGCTCCAGCCGCTCAAACAAGCACCGGCGGGACTGCCTGCTCCCTCCTCCCCGCAGCCGGCTGTGCTGCCGCGCAGGCCTCACTGCCCCACCGTACTCCCATCGCTGGCCTAGCCATCCCTCTACTCACCCACACCTGCTGTTATTCTCTGGCGACGGCAAACGAACCAGTAAACCCTCGTACAGTCGTACTCCCCTCTGCGTGGGAAACAACTGCCGAGTCTTCCCTGCCTCCATGTCGTTCCCTTCCTAGGCCTCGCTGTCGTCCACCGCCCTGGTGCTCTCGACGCGGCCTGGTCAACGTGGTCAACGACCGACATGCATCTGAAGTGGACTGTACGTGGAGAGGCCGACAGCTGGGTCCACGGCCGCACGTAAGGAAATGCCTCCTTATTACGCGCAAAATAATGATTCCTCCACCTGACATTAGGGACCCACCGAAAGGGCCTCTGTATTTCGCGAAAAAATGTTACCGCCGCTGACAGCTCGGACCCACCAGCTATATCTTCGCACGCAAGGAAGTGCCTCCTTATTACGCACAAAAAAATGATTACTCCCCCTGTTAGATGGGACCCAGTATAGTGGCAGGCTGACTTGTGGGCCTACTAAGTTGACGGGGACGGAGGGCTTTGTCAACTTAATCAATATGCACGATTCTAGCTCTAGTGACCGTACGATGTCCATGCAACGGCTGTATTGCTTCTTCAACCTCTGGTCTTCTTGCTCCAGCCGCCCAAACCAGCGCTGGTCGTGCCTCGTGCTCCTGCCTCCCGTGGCCGGCTGTGATGCGGCGGAGGCCTCACCGCCCCCTACTACTCCCACCGCTGACCAGGCCATCCCTCTACTCACCCACACCCCGTGTTACTCTGCGGCAATGGCAGCCTCACACCGCAGCGAACCAGTGCCCTCGTACTCCTCTACGCATGGGCATCCACTGCCGCGTCTTCCCCGGCTCCACGTCGTCCCCTTCCTAGGCCTCGCCGTCGTCCACCGCCTTGGTGCTCTCGGCGCGGCGTGGTCAACATGGTCAAGGAACGGCTTCCATTGGACGTGGACTGTACGTAGAGAGGCTGACAGCTGGGTCCACGGGCGCAGCAAGGAGGTGCCTCCTTATTACGTGCAAAATAATTATTCCTCTACCTGACAGCGAGGACCCACCGGACGGCCCACCGTATTTCGCCCCCCCTGACTGCTGGGACCCACCAGCTACATCTTCGGACGCAAGGAAGTGCCTGACAGTCGGGACCCACCTGGTCGAAGCGTATGTAGCGTTGTCATTCTGGTCGCGAACGTGTACGTACATATATACTGGTGGATGTAGAGGCGTGCACGTGTCGTAGTAGAGGCGGCCGGGGTGCAAGAATGAAAATACGGCCACGTATGTGTACATACGGGCGGGGTCTCGAACGCCTACTCACGCATACGTACGGCGAGGGCTCATTGACATGGCTGGGTCGGAACGGAGAAACAGCGTCGTCGTCGTGTTCATGGGGAGGCAACAGAATGCGTCATGTTCATGGGGAGGCAACGGAATGCGTCGTGTTCATGGGGAGGCAACGGAATGCGTCATCTTCATCGGGAGGCAACGGAACGCGTGGGAGCCAACCGGCTGGGTCGGAACGGAATGCATGGTCGTGTTCATCGGGAGGGCTTGGACGGAACAGGCGATGGAAACGAGGCCAGGCATACCGCACAACGGAGGAAACGGACCTCCTACGTTCGGAACGGGGTCCTGTTGATCCGGAGGGGTCTGGCGTACCGCAAAATGGAGGAAACGGACCTCCTACGGTCAAAATGGGGGTCCTGTTCATCGGGAGGGGTGTGGCGTACCGGAAAACGGACGAAACGGACCTCCTACGGTCGAAACGGGGGTCATCGGAAGGGGTGTGGCATACCGCAAAACGGGACTCCACGAGATACTGTTCATCTCCACCGTCGACCTCCTCCAGCCTCCCCGAGCTACTGTTCATCCACCGTCGACCTCCTCCAGCCTCCACCTGCGACTGTTCATCCACGGGATCCAGTTCATCTAGCCTCCACCGCGCGCTACTCCACCGGCTACTGTTCAACCAGCCCTCTCCACGGGCTCCTATTCAACCACCCCTCCATGGGCTACCGTTCATCCTTCCCTCCACCGTCTACTATTCATCCTGCCCTCCACGGGGTGGTCCTGTTCATCCAGCCCTCCACGGGGTCCTGTTCATCCAGCCCCAACCAGCTCGATCGATCGGGGTCCTGTTCATCCAGAGGCAACACCACGGGGTCCTGTTCATCCACCCCCACCAGGAACTGTTCATCCACCCCCCCGCAACACTCACTCTTCATCCAGAGGCAGCATCGATCGGCTTCAGTTAGCAGCAGTAGCGAAGGAATCGCTTGATCGGGTTCAGTTAACACCCATCGATCGATCGCTCGGGTTCAGCAACGCGTAGCCTGCAGTGCAATCGCTCGGGTTCAGTTAGAGCCCAACGCCTCGCTCGGGTTCAGTTAGAGCCAACGTCTCGCACACACGCGCGTACGTGTACGAGAGAAACACGCATCGCTCGGCCCCCGACCTCCCACCGTAACCAGGAACTCCCCAAAAATTTCCTCGCCCTCGCTTCTACCACGGTTTTTTCCGTCATGGACGGCCCAAAGAATGTCATGCAGCTGTGTCTCCGGCCCGCCCAGGACGAAAAGCCCATTTTCTGTCATGATTTTTTGTCATAGAAGTAGGAGCCCACCACATCTATGATGATACCGGGTTTTGTCACAATTATCTTCATAGAAGTGTCATATGTATGACAGAAAAAATTTCGTTCGGCCCAAAATGTCATGGATGTGTCTTTTTTTTGTAGTGTTTGTTGGGATCCGATGAACTTTGAGTTATGATCAGATCTATGTTTTTATCCATGAAATTTATTTGATTCTTTTGATCTCTTATATGCATGATTACTTATAGCCTCGTATTTCTTATTCGAATCTTTGGTTTAGTTAGGCCAACTAGATCGATTTTTCTTGCCATGGGAAGAGGTGCTTTGTGATGGGTTCGATCTTACGGTGCTTGATCCCAGTGACAGAAGGCGAACCGACACGTATGTATCATTTCTATTAAGGATAACAAGATGGGGTCTATTTCTACATAAATAGAACTTGTCTACATCATGTCATCGCTCTTATTGCATTACTCCGTTTCTCCATGAACTTAATACACTAGATGCATGCTGGATAGCGGTCGATGTGTGGAATAATAGTAGTAGATGCAGGCAGGAGTCGGTCTACTAATCTTGGACGTGATGCCTATATAATGATCATTGTCTGGATATCGTCATGATTATTTGAAGTTCTATCAATTGCCCAACGGTAATTCGTTTTCCCACCGGTGCTATTTTTCTCGAGAGAAGCCACTAGTGAAATCTACGCCCCAAGGTCTCTTCGTTATTATATTTGCCTTCGTGATCTATCTTTATTTGCTTTTATTGTCAGCTCTAATTATCCAAAAACCCAAAAATACCTTGCTGCAATTTTTATTTCTTTATTTTATCTCGCGTTCCTGCGAGATCTATTTATCTAATCTACTACAATTTCACCTATCTTTTTACCCGTGAGGGATTGACAACTCCTCTCTTACGTCGGGTTGCAAATATTTGTTCTTTGTGTGCAGGAGCTGTTTACGTGGTGCTGCGTGGTTCTCCTACTGGTTCAATAACCTTGGCCTCATCACTGAGGGAAATACCTACCGTAGTTGTGCTACATCATTCCTTCCTCTTTGGGGAAATACCGACGTAGTTCAATCCACATCAGATGGGGATGAGGAAGTACCCGAGGCCGTGGACTTTAACTCGATCACACAGGACGACTTAAATGAAGTTATGGCTTCACTTAAGATGTCTATGACGGCCGAGGTCAAGTCCATTCTTAAAGAACTTCTTGAGGGGTTGAAATCTTCTCCTGATCCATTGCTTGTGCTTGATTCGTGTATCTATAATTTTTGATTGTTCTATGCTGTTATATTATCAATCTTGGATGTTTTATAATCATTTTATATCATTTTTGGTACTAACCTATTGACATAGTGCCAAGTGCCAGTTGCTGTTTTTTGCATGTTTTTTACATCGTAGAAAATCAATACCAAACGGAGTCCAAATGCAACGAAACTTTGCGGAGATATTTTATGGACCAGAAGCCACCTAATGGGCCAAGGCTGCACCTAGGGGGTGCTCCGAGGAGAGCACAACCCACCAGGGCGCGCCAGGAGGCCCACACGTGCCCTGGTGGGTTGTGCCCACCTCGGGTGCCCCCGGACCACCTCTTTACTCTACAAAATTCCCCAATATTCCAGAAACCCTAGGGGAGTCTACGAAAATCAATTCCAGCTGTCGCAGAGTCTAGAACCACCAGATCCAGTCTAGACACCATCACGGAGGGGTTCACCACTTCCATTGGTGCCTCTCCGATGATGCGTGAATAGTTCTTTGTAGACCTTCGTGAAAGGATCGATATGGTTGACTAGAGGGGGGGTGAATAGGCAACTACCAATTTTTAGCCTTTCTTTACCAAATTAAACTTTGCATCAAAGTAGGTTGTCTAGATGTGCAACTAGGTGAGCAACCTATATGATGCAATAACAACAAGTATACAAGCAAGCAAGGGTAGAAACAATAAAGAGCTTGCACAAGTAAAGGTAAGAGATAACCAAGAGTGGATCCGGTGGAGACGAGGATGTGTTACCGAAGTTCCTTCCTTTTGAGGGGAAGTACGTCTCCGTTGGAGCGGCGTGGAGGCACAATGCTCCCCAAGAAGCCACTAGGGCCACCGTATTCTCCTCACGCCCTCACACAATGCGAGATGCCATGATTCCACTATTGGTGCCCTTGAAGGCGGTGACCGAACCTTTACAAACAAGGTTGGGGCAATCTCCACAACTTAATCGGAGGCTCCCAACAAGACCACGAAGCTTCACCACAATGGAATATGGCTCCGAGGTGACCTCAACCGTCTAGGGTGCTCAAACACCCAAGAGTAACAAGATCCGCTAGGGATGAGTGGGGGAATCGAAAACCCCTTGGTGGAAGTGTAGATCGGGGCCTTCTCAACCACTCCCGAGCAAATCAGCAAATTTGATTGGCTAGAGAGATAGATCGGGTGGAAATGAAGCTTGGAGTATTTAATGGAGCTTGAGCAATAAATGGAGCTTGGGGGAGGAGGAGGTAGGTGAGAAGGAGGAAGGGGACTCCCTTTTATAGTGGGGGCAATAATCCTGTTGCCCCCCACCAACCAGCCCCGCACAGGGCGGTACTACCGCTGAGAGGGGGCGGTACTACCGCCAGGCGACGGTACTGCCGCGCCAACCAGCGGTACTGCCGCGCTGAGGAGACTTAGTAGGGAACGGACCCAAATGCGGTACTACCGCGGTGGTAGGGCGGTACTATCGCTCCTGGAACGGTACTACCGCCACTACAACCATGACTAGTGCCGCAAAACCCGACACAAGAAAAAGACCTCTCGAATCGAGGCGGTAGGAGCCAGACTACCCAGCGGTACTACGGCAGAGGGGTCAAGGGTGGTAGTACCGCTGTGGAGCGGTACTGCCGCTTGTGACCCTTCGGCCGTAGTACCGCAGGCAGTGCGGTACTACCGCTGGGGCGTGAGAGAGAGGGAGAAGGGATCTCTCAAGGAAGCTAAGGACCAGGCGGAGGTGCCAGGCCCCCAGCGGTACTACTGTTGTGGAGCCACGGCGGTACTACCGCTGCAAAGCGGTACTGCCGCTTGTGGCTTCTCAGCGGTACTACCGCTGGGTGCGCGGTACTGCCGCTTAGACCTAGACAGAACAAGGAAGAGAGGAGAGATCTCTTCAATGGACAGGAAAAGCTCGAAGAGTGAGAAGCTGATGTGTACGTGATGATTCCACCCAAGCAAAACCCCAGCGGACCCCCTCTTGATAGTACGGTGCCCTCTACGCAACTAGTCCACCGAGAAAGAAACGAAAGAGCTACACCGTCTTGAAATACACTCCAAGGGGAAGAACGCGTCTCGTGCGAGGGGAGAATCTGTGAATTAAACAAAGCACAAGATTAGTCCGCAAACATGTTGTCATCAATCACCAAAACTACCTTGAGAGAGATATGCCGTAACACTTCGGGTCTGTAGTTAGTAGCTAGATGGCTTCCTCTCTCTCGTTTGATTCTCAATGCAATGGTCTCTTGGAGATCCATATGATGTAACTCTTTTTGAAGTGTGTTTGTTGGGATCGGATGAACTTTGAGTTTATGATCAGATCTATCTTTCTATATCCATGAAAGTTATTTGAGTTTCTTTGAACTCTTATATGCATGATTGCTTATAGCCTTGTATTTATTCTCCGATATTTGGGTTTTGTTTGGACAACTTGATCTATTTATCTTGCAATGGGAAGAGGTGCTTTGTAGTGGGTTCGATCTTGCGGTGCTTGATCCTAGTGACAGAAAGGGAACCGACACGTATGTATCGTTGCTACTAAGGATAAAATGATGGGGTCTATCTCTACACAGATAGATCTTGTTGACATCATGTCACCGTTCTTATTGCATTATTCCGTTTCTCCATGACGAACTTAATACACTAGATGCATGCTGGATAGCGGTCGATGTGTGGAGTGATAGTTGCAGATGCAGGAAGGAGTTGGTCTACTAATGTTGGACGTGATGCCTATATAATGATCATTGCCTGGATATCGTCATGAGTATTTGATGTTCTATCAATTGCCCAACAGTAATTTATTTACCCACCGTTTGCTATTTTTCTCGAGAGAAGCCACTAGTGAAACCTACGCCCCCCCCCGGTATCTTTCTCTTATTATTTGCCCTCGCGATCTATTTTATTTGCCTTTTATTTCTAGATCTACTAAACAGAAAATACCTTGCTGCAATTTATTTTATTTGGCGTTCGATCTATCAATATCTACACCTCTCTCATGTCCGGTTTCCAATTTTTGGCACCGTTACCCAAAAGGGATTGACAATCCCTTTTACACTCGTGTTACGAGTATTTGTTATTTGTGTGCAGGTGCTGTTTACGTTGTGTTGGTTTGTTCTCCTAGTGGTTCGATAACCTTGGTTTCTTATCTGAGGGAAATACCTACCGCCATTGTGTTGCATCATCCATTCCTCTTTGGGGAAATACCGACGTAGCTTCAAGCGACATCAGTGGTTAATCCCACTGCATCAAAGTCGGAGGCCAATTCCGGCAAGGAAGCGACTAAATGTACTCATACCTCTTCCCCTCATGGTAAAAAAGGGACGAGAACTTATGCCTTGGTTCCCCCTCCCTCGTCTATGGAGGACCGGTCCCTACACCGCATATCAACAACCTTGGTCCTCCTCCTAAGCTTGTGAAGCGTGATTTTGCTAATTGGGTTTTTCGTATAAAGTCTCATTTGAATCACAGATCGACAAATCTTTGGAGAATCATCGAGCAAGGTTTCTACCCGCATGATCCAAACAACCTCACTCCAAGAGAAGAGGCGGATAATCAATACAATCACTCTGCATTGTTCATCCTCCAATCCGCAGTGCCTCCCAAAGATCTATCTCACTTGCGTCCCTTCTCTCATGCAAAGGATTGTTGGGAACATATTATATCTTTGTACAAGGGGAGCTCAAGCATTCAATGGTCCAACTTTGAGGTGGTTCTTGATGAGGCCTATGAGTTTGTGATGAATGAAGATGAGGATCCTCGTGATCTCTACCGAAGATTGACAACTCTTGCGGTCGCTCTTCAAGATCATGGGAGAAAGGATACAGATGATAATTGGATCAAGTGCAAGTTTCTCAAGGCCATCATGCCTTTCAACAAGGCCATGTCCTCCGTGATCCGTCAAAGGCCGAACTTCCACACTTTGTCTTCAAGTGAGCTGTTGGATGAGTTTATTGCCATGAACATCATGAACAAGACCACCGACAATGCTCTCGATCATGTCCAACGGTCAAAGAAGGCCTCACCCAACCTTGCTTTGAAGGCCAAGGCAATTCCGGAAGAAGAAGAAGAAGAAGAAGAATAAGAAGAAGAAGAGGAGGAGGAGGAAGAAGAGAGTTGCCCCCAAGAGACAAAATATGCTTACCACGAGAACATGGCTCTTGCGTCAAGGTAATTTGGGGCAAGAAGAGAAACTCAATGCCCAACTTCTCCAAGAACAACTCAAGTGGCTCAAAGGGCAAGCAACATGTGAGGACTTGCTACAATTGTGGAAATGTGAGTCACTTTGTGGTGGATTGCCCCTATGAGAAGAGGGAATACAATGGTGGTACGATTATCCGCAAGGACAAGGCCAAGTACTTCCCAAACTAGAACAACTTCACCAACAAACTGCCTCAAAAGGGGTTGGCGACGCAAGAAGAGTACATCTCTGATGATGATGATGAAGAAGAAGATACAAGTGGTGATGGAATGGCAACGGCCACCATAGCCATTGCCACCTCTTCGCCAACCAAGGCGTCTCTCTTTGATGCCCCCAATGAGAACCTCATTGCCAAGTGCCTCATGGCCAAAGGTACCGACAAGGTAACCTCCAACATCAAAACTTCTATCACCACTACTCCTTATTTGTTGGATTGTGTGGATGATCATGTGGAGGCAAAGGTGAATGAGAGAAAATTTGATAAGTTCTTGAGTAAGCTAAGAGGTAAGACCAAGAAGCACTTTGTTGCTCTCTTGGAGCAACTTGGTGAGGCCAATGATATCATTGAGTCTCATGAGGATACCATCTCTAAGTTAGAAGGGCATAGTCATGACTATGCCGATGAGATTGCAGATCTTTGTATGGCTCTTGAAGAGTCACACAAAGTTGATCTTGCTAAATTGCAAAAAGATCTTGATCATGGTCGTGTTCTTAAATCCGACCAGGTTGCACTTGGGGTTGGCCATGATAGACCCATGGAAGAGTTTGACATACTTGACAGGTCTTGAAGGGTGTTCATTCCTCTCTCAAGGAGTCTCAAGGAGTCTCAAGGGTGTTCACTTGTCCTCCTTTTGTTTTAATAATGCCCATGCTACTAACCCTTGTTGTGAGCATGTGCATCTTGTGGAGGAGAATGCCAGGTTGGAAGAGCAACTTGAGAAGGGCCTTGTGACTTGCATACAAGGTGAGAAGAACCTCAATGACCTTTTGAGCAATCAAAAGGAAGTTGTGGCAAAGGAAGGACTTGGGTTTGCACCCAAGTCAAAGAAGAAAAACAACAACAAGACCAAGCAACCTCTCCCACTTAAGGGAGCCTTTGTCAATGCGGGGAGGGTGCTCATGAGAAGAAGAAAGACAAGGAAGTGGGTGGTAATGTCAAGAAGGGCAAGATTGAAGGAAATATGCCCTAGAGGCAATAATAAAGTTATTATTTATTTCCTTATATCATGATAAATGTTTATTATTCATGCTAGAATTGTATTAACTAGAAACTTAGTACATGTGTGAATACATAGACAAACATAGTGTCACTAGTTTGCCTCTACTTAACTAGCTCATTGAATCAATGATGGTTATGTTTCCTAACCATAGACATGAGTTTTCATTTGATTAATAGGATCACATCATTAGAGAATGATGTGATTGACTTGACCCATCCGTTAGCTTAGCACGATGATCGTTTAGTTTGTTGCTATTGCTTTCTCCATAACTTATACATGTTCCTATGACTATGAGATCATGCAACTCCCGAATACCAGAGGAACACTTTGTGTGCTACCAAACGTCACAACGTAACTGGGTGATTATAAAGGTGCTCTACAGGTGTCTCCAATGGTGTTTGTTGAGTTGGCATAGATCGAGATTAGGATTTGTCACTCCGAGTACCGGAGAGGTATCTCTGGGCCCTCTCAGTAATGCACATCACTACAAGACTTGCAAGCATTGTGACTAATGAGTTAGTTGCTGGATGATGCATTACAGAACGAGTAAAGAGACTTGCCGGTAACGAGATTGAACAAGGTATTGAGATACGACGATTGAATCTCGGGCAAGTAACATACCGATGACAAAGGGAACAACGTATGTTGTTATGAAGTTTGACCGATAAAGATCTTCGTAGAATATGAAGGAACCAATATGAGCATCCAGGATCCACTATTGGTTATTGACCGGAAGTGAGTCTCGGTCATGTCTACATAGTTCTCGAACCCGTAGTGTCCGCACGCTTAACGTTCGGTGACGATCAGTAATATGAGTTTATGTGTTTTGATGAACCAAAGGTTGTTCAGAATCCCGGATGTGATCACGGGCATGACGAGGAGTCTCGAAATGGTCGAGAAATAAAGATCAATATATTGGAAGCTTATGTTTGGACATCGGAATGGTTCCAAGTGGTTCATGCATTTTTTCGGAGTACCGAGATGTTACCGGAACCCCCCGGGAGAAGTTATGGGCCTTATGGGCCATAACAAGGAAGCATAGCAGCCCACAAGGGGCTGGTGCACCCCCTTTGGGCAGGAGGCCAAATTGGAATAGGTTTGGCGGCCCCCCTTTCCTTCTCTCCTACTCCTCCTTCCCTTCCTCTCCTACTCCAACTAGGGAAGGGGGTAATCCTACTCCCGATGGGAGTAGGACTCCCTAGGGCGCGCCATAGAGAGGGTCGGCCCCTCCCCTCCTCCACTCCTTTATATATGGGGAGGGGGCACCCCATAGACACACAAGTTGACCATTGATCCCTTAGCCGTGTGCGGTGCCCCCCTCCACCATAATCCACCTCGGCCATATTGTAGCGGTGCTTAGGCGAAGCCCTGTTCCGATAGCATCATCATCACCGTCATCACACTGTCGTGCTGACGAAGCTCTCCCTCGACACTCTACTGGATCATGAGTTCGTGGGACGTCACTGAGCCAAACGTGTGCAGATCACGGAGGTGTCATACTTCCGGTACAAGGATCGGTCGATCGTGAAGACGTACGACTACATCAACCGCGTTGTCATAACGCTTCCACTTACGGTCTACGAGGCTACGTGGACAACACTCTCCACTCTTGTTGCTATGCATCACCATGATCTTGCATGTGCGTAGGAAATTTTTGAAATTACTGCATTCCCCAACAGTGGCATCCGAGCCAGGTTTATGCGTAGATGTTATATGCACGAGTAGAACACAAAGGAGTTGTGGGCATGGGTATATACATATTTCTTGCTGTCACTAGTTGATTCTTGATTCGGCGGTATTCTTGGATGAAGCAGCCCAGACCGACATTACGTGTACGCTTACACGAGACTGGTTCTACCGACGTGCTTCGCACACAGGTGGCTGGTGGGTGTCGGTTTCTCCAACTTTAATTGAATTGGATTTAATGAATACAGTTCTTTCTGAAGATCAAAAATCAATCACTATACCGCGTTGTGGTTTTTGATGCGTAGGTAAGAACGGTTCTTGCTCAGCCCGTAGCAGTAAGGTAAAACTTGCAACAACAAAGTAGAGGACGTCTAACTTGTTTTTGCAGGGCATGTTGTGATGTGATATGGTCAAGACATGATGCTAAATTTTATTGTATGAGATGATCATGTTTTGTAACACAGTTATCGGCAACTGGCAGGAGCCATATGGTTGTCACTTTATTGTATGAAATGCAATTGCCATGTAATTGCTTTACTTTATCACTAAGCGATAGCGATAGTCGTAGAAGCAATAGTTGGCGAGACGACAACGATGCTTCGATGGAGATCAAGGTGTCAAGCCGGTGACAATGGCAATCATGATGGTGCTTTGGAGATGGAGATCAAAGGCACAAGATGATGATGGCCATATCATATCACTTATATTGATTGCATGTGATATTTGTCCTTTATGCATCTTATTTTCCTTAGTTCGACAGTAGCATTATAAGATATCTCTCACTAAATTTCAAGGTATAAGTGTTCTCCCTGAGTATGCACCATTGCTACAATTCGTTGTGCCGAGACACCACGTGATGATTGGGTGTGATAAGCTCTACATTCACATACAACGGGTGCAAGCCAGTTTTGCACACGCAGAATACTCGGGTTAAACTTGACAATCCTAGCATATGCAGATATGGCTATCAGATCACGGGTTCCGGCAAAACCCTCAAGGTTCGAACACGGGGGTGTGCGGGAAGATCTCCCCCTACCGATCCACGTCCTAGCTTCGCTAAGATCTCAAGAACTAACTCGACGAACTCGCAACACAAGGGACACAAGATTTATACTGGTTCGGGCCACCGTTGTGGTGTAATAACCTACTCCAGTGTGGTGGTGGTGGATTGCCTCTTAGGCTGAGGATGAACAGTACAAGGGGAAGAACAGCCTCCTGAGGCGAGGTGTTCTTGTGCTTGGTGAACTTGTGGTTGTTCGGATCTCCCAGACTAGTTGGCCCCGTCCCTACTGTGGTGGCTAATCCTATTTATAGAGGCCCTGGTCCTCTCCCCAAATATTGAGCGGGAAGGGAGCCAACAACGGACAATTTGAAAGGGGATAGCTGGTACAGCTTATCCTGACAAAAGCGGTGTTCGCCTGCCAAAGGCTCTGGTGGTGACGCCGTCTTGGGCTCCATGGTGACCTCCATCTTGCCGTCCTGCTGGTCTTGGTCTTGTTGCACCGATATGGAAATATTTGCTTGACGCCTCGGTACCCTTCGTCTGCACTTGCCTCCTTAGCACCAAAGAGGAAACAAGGACACTGTGCATGCTGGCACCCGCTTGGCGCCTGCCTGACCTTGGTTGTCATGGCTCACGTCACTGGAACCTCACGAGGTTTTTCTTGCCTTGAACTCTCTGCCCCTCGCGAGCTAGCCTGGTGAGGCCGCTCCTAAGGAGGTCTTGTGTTGTCCGCCTCGCGAGGCTTGGCCCCTCGCGAGGGTCTTGAGTCCTTGCTGGTGAAGATGGGTCGTACGGGCCTGCTCGCACAGCCACGCTGTGGGCCGCAGGCAGGCAAGTCTGGGGACCCCTGTTCCGAGAACACCGACAGTAGCCCCCGGGCCCAAGGTGCGCTCAGGCTTGGCTTCGAGGCGAAGCCAAGGGGCAAGTGCGGAGCGCCGCGGCCCCAATAGCCTGCGGCCTTGGTCGACACGTGGCGGTTGATTGGACGTGGGCGTCTCCGCTTCCCCACGCTGCCTTGGCAACTACCCGACTTGACAAGTCCCTGCGACATGCAAGGAAAAACCATCATTACCTGTGATCGTGGGGGGCACTGGTTGGCCTTCTTCTGCTATAAATGGGGAGGGGGGCAGAGCCCCCATTGCCCATCCCTTCCCATTCCGCTCGCTTCTCCCCTTTGATCCATCGCCAGTTGCGACACCAATGGCATCATCGAAGAGGTTCTACACCGAGGAGAATGGGAAGGCCCCTCGCGAGGGGCCCGACTCTCCGGTGCCCAAGCGTGGATGCGGCCGTCCTTGCAAGCACATCGCGACCCCCGCTGCGGTCCCTCGCAGCCGTGGCGGTGCCGTTCCGCGTGGCCGGGGTCACCCCGGTCGTGGCAGTCTTGTTGATGAAGGGAGACGTGTCGTGGTTGCGTGGCCTCCCCGGCCGCGCTTCCACTCGGTAGAGGTGCTACCGTAGTTCGTCGTCTGGTCGGAGAACCCGGCCGGCAACTGGCTTCAGCTCCCACACTTCTTCGCCGATGAGCTGCCGGCCTCAGGTCGAGGCGGGCTCTGGCGGCAGGCGGATGGCTGCTGTAGCAGGGCTTCCTGGGTCGCGGTTGAGGTATCCGCCGCGGGCAACATCGCCCTGTCCCGCGGCTGGTAGACATTTGCCCGCGCGCGCGGCCTGGGCATGCGGTGCACCCTTCATTTCAAGTATGACGGTGACGCGACCCTCTACGTGAGGGTGTTTGGGGAGTTTGGTCGCCGCGCCGGGTGCTACCCCGAGGTCAACGACGGCGAGGAGGTGCTCGGTCTTGGTGATGGTTGTGATGAGGATGAGGGCGAACCCGCCCTTGGGGCCGACCATGTCTCGTCCATCTACGGCGGCTCTTCCTCTGGCGACAGCTCCAGTAGCGGCGATTACGACCAGCCGCCAGTGGGTCGTCTCGTCGCCACGTCTCCGTGAAGCGCGAGGAGGGGTCTGGCTGAGCTCAGGACGGCGCCAAGGGCTTGCCCTCGCGGATCGCTATAGGGGCACGCGCCGCTTTTATTTTGTTCTTCCTTTCCTTCCTGCATCCAAAATAAACAAGAATGGGCCCCGGAGGGGCATGTATCGAACTATGATGTCAACCATTATGCTATGTTTGTTGTTTTTGTGTTGTGTCATTATTTTGTGAAGGAGTAACTTAGCTTGACTTGCTCGGAGTAGCCTCCTCCTCACGAGGCGCTTGCTTCCTGGTGCCTTCCGAGGCCTCCTTGGCCTGGTAGGCGCTTAGGAACTGCAAAAAATTCGTTAAGAGGCTCGTTGTTCACCCGAGCCTTGGTCACAGGCGCTGCTAGCCTTGACCCAGCGCTTTGTATCATGGTACCCGTGGGGCACGGATTAGGAGAGCTGCGCCAGCTTGTGGGCTCGAACGAGGGTGCCTCGTGAAAAACAGATGAAAGGTAGAAAAGGAAGAACGATCACAAGGGCACCCGTCTAGCCCCCTCGCAAGGAATGCGAGAGAGAGAATGCAGGTTAAACCGGAGCCGGAAACAGCGACAAAATGCGACATCACCAAATCAGCAAAGAACTCCAGAGGCAAATTTCAATAGAAAGAGGGCAAGCCAACTTCGGAAAGCAAATGAAAAGCCGCGTCCGGCACCTAGTCTAGTCTTTAAGTCTTCTCACCAACGCGGAGCTAAGTGCTGCCACTTGGACGTGGGAGGGAACCCCCGAGGCCCGAGGGCGGCACTTCTGAGACTCCGGGGCGTGTACAGCCCCACTCATTATTATGTGAGAGTGTCACAGGTGGCGATTCTTCACATGCACAGGCCTTGCTTCACAAGCGCTGGGCCATGCTTCATGGGTAGAACTTTCGGAGGTGCTGGATGTTCCAGGCGTTCTCGATGGGTACCCCGTCCTGTGTCTCCAGGGGCACGGCGCTAGGCCTAGAGACATGGACGACCTTGAACGGGCCCTCCCACATGGGTGATAGCTTATGTAGCCCTTCCTTGGAGAGCACCCACCTCAGGACGAGGTCACCCACCTCGAGCGTCCTGGAGCGGATGCTGCGATAGTGGTACCACCACAGTGCCTGCTGGTACCTTGCCACCCGTAGTGCAGCTTCGCGGCGGCGTTCCTCCCCCAGCACGAGGTCAATCCTCCGCGTGGCGTCCTGGTACGTCTCATCAAACGCCAGGACCCGTGCAGAGTGATGCATGACCTCGTGAGGGAGAACTGCTTCTGCTCCGTAGACAAGGAAGAATGGGGTCTCGCCCGTTGGCTTGGTGGCAGTGGTGCGAATGGACCACAACACGGAATGGAGCTCGTCGTGCCAGCCCCTGCCACAGGCTTCGAGCTTCTTCTTGAAGGTCCTGGTCTTGAGGCCTCTTAGGACCTCTGCGTTAGCGCATTCGGCTTGACCATTGCTCCGGGGGTGTGCTACCAAAGCGTAGCAGATCTGCGTTCCAAGGTTAGCACAGTACGTTTTGAAGAGATTACTGGTGAACTGCGAACCATTATCGGTGATGATGCGGTTGGGGACCCCGAAACGGCTCATGAGACCCTTGATGAACTTGACCGCAGACCCGGCTGGGATGGTGCGGACGGATTCCACCTCCGCCCACTTAGTGAACTTGTCAATGGAGACGTAGAGGTATCGATAGCCCCCAGGCGCCCGAGGGAACGAGCCCAGGATATCCAGTCCCCAGACTGCGAACAGCCACGAGAGTCGAATGGTCTAGAGGCCCTGAGCTGGCTGATGGATCTGCTTGGCGTGGAATTGGCAGGCCTCGCAGGACTTCACCAGCTCAGCTGCGTCGTTGAGTGTCGTAGGCCAGTAGAATCTGTTGCGGAATGCCTTGCTGACGAGGGTTCGCGACGACGAATGGTGCCCACAGTCCCCGCCGTGTATGTCGGCTAGCAGCTCCTTCCCTTGTTCCCTCGAGATGCAACGCAGTGAAATGTCATTTGGCCGCTTCCTGTACAACTCACCATCCTGGATGCAGTATGTTGTGGCTTGCCGAGCCACACGCTCCGCGTCCTCCTCCTTCTCTGGCAGCGTCCCTTGCATCAGGTATTCCTTGAGTTCCTTGGTCCAGCATCCTTCCTAGGGCTCGAGCGCCAAGAGTAGACGCGCTCCCGAAGTCGGGCCACAGGCTGGGGCTCCTGCGGCATGTGGCTGCGGCAGCTCCTCCCGAGGATGCACTGTCCTTGAAAGTGGTGGTGTCGCCGATGGCTTGAAGAGCTGCTCCTCGAAGACGCCAGGCTCTTGGGGCTGTCGCTTGGATGCCCTTCTGGCGATGTCGTCAGCATCCTTGTTGGTGCCACGGGGCACGTGCTGCAACTCCAGGCCCAGGAACTGCTTCTCCATCTTGCGCACCTCCGTGAGGTATGCTTCCATGTGCTCGTCCTTCGGCTCGTATACCTTGTTGGAGAAGTTGACGAGGAGTTGCGAGTCGCCCCTAACGGTGAGGCGCTTTACCCCCAGTGCCGCCGCAGCCTTCAGGCCAGCTATGAGGCCTTCGTATTCTGCAATGTTGTTGGAGACCTTCTCGCCTTGCTGGAAGCAGAGCTGCACGACGTAGTAGAGCTTGTCTTGAGTAGGCGAGATGAGCACTGCTCCAACCCCCACGCCTTGGTGCGCGAAAGCACCATCGAAATACATGACCTAGCCATCAGGCGCCTTGGTTCCCAGCGAGAGGAACGGTCCTCGCCTATTTCAAGCGTCGGGGCGTCTGTCCATTCTGCCACAAAATTGGCGAGCGCGGCCCCCTTGATGACCCTGGTGGTGCTGAACTCCAACTGAAATGCCCGCAGCCCGATGTTCCACTCGGCGACTCCCAATGGAGTTGGGGCTCCTGAGCACCCTCTCCAGTGGGTAGGCCCAGATGACCTTGATGGGGTGGCCTTGGAAGTAGTGCCGCAGCTTGCACAAGGCCACCAGGAGCGCAAGTAGGAGCTTCTGAGGCATGGGGCACCGTGCTCTTGCATCTCGCAACACTGTGCTGACGAAGTATACCGGGTGCTCGACGAGGGTAGGCGCACTGATGAGGCTAGTGCCTTTCGGGAGTTGCGGCGCCTCCTGAGGAGGTGGAGCCCCCAATGCTTGATCGCTTGTCGGGGCCTTTGCAGGTTCGGGGGCGTCGTCCTGCTAAGCTTGATCCTCCGATGTCGCTGTTGCGGCCCTTGTGGTGCCCTCCTGGTCTTGCGTCATCCCTGCTGGGGGCGTGGCTCGGTGCGATACGCCCTTGGCTTGGCGTTCTTCCTGAACCGCCACTAGAGCCGCACTGGCGGAGTAGGGAGTGGCAGGAAGATAAAGCACTAGGGGATCGAGAGGTCATGGCGCCACTATCATTGGAGGGCTGTTCAGGTATCTCTTGAGGTCTTGAAATGCTCTGTCGGCCTCCGGGGTCCACTCGAATGGGCCCTTCTTCTTCATCAGCTTGAAGAAGGGTAGGGCACGCTCCCCCAGCTTGGAAATAAAGTGTCCAAACACAATCACCCGTCCAGCAAGCTTCTGCATTTCCTTGAGGGTTTGCGGTGGACTCATGTCTTCAATGGCCTTGACCTTCTCTGGGTTGGCCTCAATCCCCCTGTGGGACACAAGGAAGCCCAGCAGCTTGTCGGAGGGGACGCCAAACACACACTTCTCCGGGTTGAGCCGCAAGTCCACCTGGCAGAGGCTTTCAAAGGTCTCCTCCAGGTCTTGGATCAAGGTCCTCGCCTCCCGAGACTTCACCACGATGTCGTCGGCGTAGGCTTCAGCGTTCCTCCCGAGCTGCCAACCCAAGGCGATGTGCGTGAGCCGCAGGAAGGTTGCACCTGCGTTGCGTAGTCCGAAAGGCATGCAAGTGTAGCAGTACACCCCACACGGGGTCAGGAAGGCCGTCTTCTCCACATATTCTACCGCCATCTTGATCTGGTGATATCCTGAGAACGCATCCAGGAAGCACAGCAAGTCACACTCGGCAGTGGAGTCGACAATCTGGTCGATGCGCGGAAGCGGGGAATGGATCCTGGGGGCAGGCCTTGTTGAGGTTGGTGAAGTGAACGCACATCCGCTCATTCCCGCCTTTCTTGGGGACGACGACAGGGTTTTCTAGCCACTTGGCGTACCGGACCTCTCGAGTGACACCTGCAGCCTCCAACTTGCGGGTTTCTTGGACGATGAAAGCTTGCTTCTCCGTGGACTGCCGCCTCACCTTCTGCTTCACGGGGCGTACGTTGGGGCACACCTTCAGGTGGTGCTCTATCACCCCTCTTGGTACCCCCACCAGTTGATCGGGCTCCCAAGCGAACACTTCCTTGTTTGCGTGCAAGAACTTCACCAATGCCTCCTCCTGACCAGGCTCGAGGTTGGCGCCTATGGTAAAGGCTGCCCCTGAGGACCCGTCCTCCTTGACTAGCACTCGCTTGGTTTCTGCCTTGTCCTGAGTGAAAAACCGCTTCTTCTTGGTTGGTGCGGCCCCCTTGGCCTTGGAGGTATCCGCGTCGGTGGGCTGCGCTGTTGCGGCGAGCTTGTGGGCGAGCTTCAGCATCATCAAGGCTTCCTTGGTGTCCCCCTTGATGGCGAGGACACCCTTGCTCCTCGGCATCGTCATGAGGTTGTAGGCCGGATGGGTCACCGCCATGAACTGAGCCAGGGCCGGGTACCCGGGGATGGCATTGTATGGGAGGCTGATGCGGGCGATGTTGAAGTCGATGAGCTCGGTGCGTAGTTGTCGCGCGTGCCGAAGGTCACGGGGAGGCGGATCTGCCCCAGGGAGCAGGCGGAGCCTCCACCAACCCCTGAGAAGGGCTTGCTAGGGCGTAGCCACTCGAGCGGTACGTGAAGAAGGCTAAAGCCCTCGACGGAGAGCGCATTGAGGCCGGCGCCGCCGTCGATGAGCATCTTGGTGATGGACACATGGCAGACGGTGGGCGTGCAAAGCATTGGGAGCGCACCCGAGCCGACGGTGGAGGCAGGATGATCCCATGAGTCGAAGGTGAGGTCGGCCTCGGGCTCGGCCCAGCCCGGTGGATCCCCCGGGCGCTTGGGAGTGGCGCCGATCTGGCGAAAGGACGGCTTGACGTGACGATCCGAGGGTGGTGCTTGTGAGCCGCCGAGGAGGGCCGCAACCGCGTGGTGCGCCGGCGCCACGTAGCGTGCGGCGAAGAGGCCGCGCAACTCCTCCCAGGTTGCCACCGTGGATCCAGGGAGGTTGAGCAGCCAGACAAGCGGTGCGCCAGTGAGGGCCATAGGGAGCCAGTTGGCCATGACCTTGTCGTCGCCCCCGGCCTTAAGGACGGCCTCCTCATACGCCAGCAGGAAAGCCGTCGGGTCCGCCGCGCCTTCGTAGCATGGTGGCATCTCCAGCTTGAACTTGGGTGGCCATTGCACCTGCCGCAAGGCGGGCGCAAGGGCTCGGAGCCCCCGAGCGCCACTGTGGGCATCCGTAGATCCAGCCGGAAGGGCGGCGCCAGCCATGGGGAATGGGCGCAGAGATGGTGGAGCGCGAACCGACGGAAGGAAATCTTCGACGCACCCCTACCTGGCGTGCCAAATGTCAAATCACGGGTTCCAGCAAAACCCTCAAGGTTCGAACACTAGGGTGCGCGCGAAGATCTCCCCCTACCGATCCACGTCCTAGCTTCGCTAAGATCTCAAGAACTAACTCGACGAACTCGCAACACAAGGGACACAAGATTTATACTGGTTCGGGCCACCATTGTGGTGTAATACCCTACTCCAGTGTGGTGGTGGTGGATTGCCTCTTGGGCTGAGGATGAATAGTACTAGGGGAAGAACAGCCTCCTAAGGTGAGGTGTTCTTGTGCTTGGTGAACTTGTGGTTGTTCGGATCTCCCAGACTAGTTGGCCCCCTCCCTACTGTGGTGGCTAATCCTATTTATAGAGGCCCTGGTCCTCTCCCCAAATATTGAGCAGGAAGGGAGCCAACAACGGCCAATTTGAAAGGGGACAGCTGGTACATCTTATCGTGACAAAAGCGGTTTTCGCCTGCCAAAGGCTCTGGTGGTGACAGTGTCTTGGGCTCCATGGTGACCTCCGTCTTGCTGTCCTGCTGGTCTTGGTCTTGTTGCACTGATATGGAAATATTTGCTTGATGCCTCGGCACTCTTCGTCTGCGCTTGCCTCCTTAGCACCAAAGAGGAAACAAGGACACCGTGCACGCTGGCACCCGCCTGGCGCCCGCCTGGCCTTGGTCATCATGGCTCACGTCACTGGAACCTCGCGAGGTTTGTCTTGCCTTGAACTCTCCGCCCCTCATGAGCTAGCCTGGTGAGGCCACTCCTGAGGAGGTCTTGTGTCGTCCGCCTCGCAAGGCTTGGCCCCTCGTGAGGGTCTTGAGTCCTTGCTGGTGAAGATGGGCCGTACGAGCCCGCTCGCAGAGCCACGCCGTGGGCCGCAGGCAGGCAAGTCTGGGGACCCCCATTCCCAGAACACCGACAATGGCCTCGTAACACTGAGACCGAAAGGTTGAGTGTGAATCATATAGTAGATATGATCAACATAGTGATGTTCACCATTGAAAACTACTCCATCTCACATGATGATCAGACATGGTTTAGTTGATATGGATCACGTGATCACTTAGATGATTAGAGAGATGTCTATCTAAGTGTGAGTTATTAAGTAATTTGATTAATTGAACTTAAATTTATCATGAACTTAGTCCTGATAGTATTTCTATATCTATGTTGTAGATCAATTGCTCACGTATAGCTTCCCTGTTTTATTTTTGATATGTTCCTAGAGAAAAATAAGTTGAAACATGATAGTAGCAATGATGCGGACTAGGTCCGTGATCTGAGGATTATCCTCATTGCTGCACAGAAGAATTATGTCCTTAATGATCCGCTAGGTGACAGACCTATTGCAAGAGCATATGCAGACGTTATGAATGTTTGGCAAAGCTCGGTATGATGACTACTTGGTAGTTTAGTGCACCATGCTTTACGGCTCAGAACCGGGACTTTGAAAATGTTTTGAACGCCACGGAACATATAAGATGTTCCAAAAGTTGAAACTAGTATTTCAGACTCATGCCCGTGTCGAGAGGTATGAGACCTCTGACAGTACTTTGCCTACAAGGTGGAGGAGGATAGCTCAACCAATGAGCATGTGCTCAGATTGTCTGAGTACTACAATTGCTTGAGTCAAGTGGGAGTTAATCTTCCAGATAAAATAGTGATTGACAGAGTTCTCTAGTCACTATTACCAAGTTACTAGAACTTCGTGATGAACTATAATATGCAAGGGATGACGAAATTAATTCCCAAGCTCTTCGCGATGCTGAAATCAACGAAGGTAGACATCAAGAAAAGCATCAAGTGTTGATGGTTTACAAGACCACTAGTTTCAAGTAAAAGGGCAAGGGAAAGAAAGGGAACTTCAAGAAGAATGGCAAGCAAGTTGCCACTCCCATGAAGAAGCCCAAAGCAAAACTGAGTGCTTCTATTGCAAAGGAAATGGTCAGTGGAAGTGGAACTACCCTAGATACTTGGCGGATAAGAAGGATGGCATACTGAACAAAGGTATATTGGATATACATGTTATTGATGTGTACTTTACTAGTGTTTATAGAAACCCCTCGGTATTTGATACTAGTTCAGTTGTTAAGAGTAGTAACTCGAAACGGGAGTTGCAAAATAAACAGAGACTAGTTAAGGGCGATGTGATGATGTGTGTTGGAAGTGATTCCAAGGTTGATAAGATCACCATCGCACACTCCCTTTACCTAAGGGATTAGTGTTGAACCTAAAATAAATTTTATTTGGTGTTTGCGTTGAGCATGAATATGATTGGATCATGTTTATTGTACGGTTACTCATTTAAGTCAAAGAATAACTGTTGTTCTATTTACATGAATAAAACCTTCTATGGTCATACACTCAATATAAATGGTTTATTGAATCTCGATAGTAGCAATACACATATTTATAATATTGACGCCAAAAAATGCAAAGTTAATAATGATAGTGCAACTTATTTGTGGCACTGCCGTTTAGGTCATATTGGTGTAAAGCGCATGAAGAAACTCCATGCTGATGGGCTTTTGGAATCACTTGATTATGAATCACTTGATGCTTGCGGACCATGCCTCATGGGCAAGATGACTAAGACTCCTTTCTCTGAAACAATGGAGCAAGCAACTGACTTATTGGAAATAATACATATTGATGTATGCGGTCCAATGAAGTGTTGAGGCTCGCGGCGAGTATCATTATTTTCTGACCTTCACAGATGATTTGAGCAGATATGGGTATATCTACTTGATGAAACATCGTAAACAGAAAATAAAGTTTCTACGATCTGATCGTGGTGACGAATATTTGAGTTAAGAGTTTGGTCTTCAACTAAAACGATGTGGAATAGTTTCACAAATTCATGCCACCTGGAACACCACAGCATAATGGTGTGTCCAAATGTCATAACCATACTTTATTGGATATAGTGTAATCTATGATGTCTCTTATCGATTTACCACTATCATTTTGGGGTTATGCATTAGAGACAGCTACATTCATGTTAAATAGGGCACCGTCTAATCCGTTGAGACGACACCGTATGAACTATGGTTTGGCCAGAAACCTAAGATGTCGTTTATTAAAGTTTGGGGTTGTGATGCTTATGTGAAAAAGTTTTAGCCTGATAAGCTCAAACCCAAATCGGAAAAGTGCATCTTCATAGGATACCCAAAAAAAACTGTTGGGTACACCTTCTATCACGGATCCTAAAGGCAAGATCTTTGTTGCTATGAGTGGATCCTTTCTAGAGAAGAAGTTTCTCTCAAAAGAAGTGAGTGGGAGGAATGTAGAACTTGATGAGGTAATTGTACCTTCTCCCGAATTGGAAACTTCAGATCATGAAACTTCAGATCAAGTTACTACCGAACCTCGCAGGACAACCAGAGTATGGCCCGCACCAGAGTGGTACGATAATCCTTTCTGGAAGTCATGTTACTAGACCATGACGAACCTACGAACTATGAGGAAGCGATGATGAGCCCAGATTCCGCGAAATGGCTTAAGGCTGTGAAATCTGAGATGGGATCCATGTATAAAGAACAAAGTATGGACTTTGATTGACTTGCCCAATTATTGGCGAGCCATTGAGAATAAATGGATCTTCAAGAGGAAGACGGACGCTGTAGTGTTACTATCTACAAAGCTCAAATTGTTGCAAAAAGGTTTTCGACAAGTTCAAGGTGTTGACTATGATGAGATTTTCTCACTCGTACGATGCTTAAGTCTATCCGAATCATGTTAGCAATTGCCACATTTTATGAAATCTAGCAAACGGATGTCAAAACTGCATTCCTTAATGGATTTCTTAAAGAAGAGTTGTATATGATACAACAAGAAAGTTTTGTCAATCCTAAAGGTGCTAACAAAGTGTGCAAGCTCCAGCGATCCATCTATGGACTGGTGCAAGCATCTCGGAGTTGGAATATACGCTTTGATGAGTTGATCAAAGCATATAGTTTTATAAAGACTTTTGGAGAAGCATGTATTTACAAGAAAGTGAGTGGGAGCTCTGTAGCATTTCTGATATTATATGTGGATGACATATTGTTGATTGGAAATGATACTGAATTTATGGATAGCATAAAAGGATACTTGAATAAGAATTTTTCAAAGAAATACCCCGGTGAAGCTGCTTACACATTGAGCATCAAGATCTATAGAGATAGATCAAGACGCTTGATAAGATTTTTCAATGAGTACATACCTTGACAAGATTTTGAAGTAGTTCAAAATGGAACAGTCAAGGAAGGAGTTCTTGCCTATGTTGCAAGGTGTGAAGTTGAGTAAAGACTCAAAACCCGACCACAACAGAAAATAGAAAGAGAATGAAAAGTCATTCCCTATGCCTCAGTCATAGGTTCTATAAAGTATGCTATGTTGTGTACGAGTCCTATTGTATACCTTAGCATGATTCTAGCAAGGGAGTACAATAGTGATCTAGGAGTAGATCACTAGACAGCGGTCAAAACTATCCTTAGAGGACTAAGGGAATATTTCTCGGTTATGGAGGTGATAAAAGAGTTCATCGTAAAGAGTTACGTCGATGCAAGATTTTTACATCGATCTAGATGACTCTAAGTCGCGATCTAGATACATATTGAAAGTGGGAGCAATTATCTAGAGTAGCTCCATGCAGAGTATTGTAGACATAGAAATTTGCAAAATACATATGGATCTCAATGTTGCAGACCCGTAGACTAAACTTCTCTCACAAGCAAAACATGGTCACTCTTTGGGTGTTAATCACATAGCGGTGTGAACTAGATTATTGAATCTAGTAAACCCTTTGGGTATTAGTCACATGGAGATGTGAACTATTGGTGTTAAATCACATGACGATGTGAACTAGATTATTGACTCTAGTGCAAGTGGGACACTGAAGAAATATGCCCTAGAGGCAATAATAAAGTTATTATTTATTTCCTTATATCATGACAAATGTTTATTATTCATGCTAGAATTGTATTAACCGGAAACTTAGTACATGTCTGAATACATAGACAAATAGAGTGTCACTAGTTTACCTCTACTTGACTAGCTCGTTGAATAAATGATGGTTATGTTTCCTAACCATAGACATGCGTTGTCATTTGATTAACGGGATCACATCATTAGAGAATGATGTGATTGACTTGGCCCATCCATTAGCATAGCACGATGATCGTTTAGTTTGTTGCTATTGCTTTCTCCATAAATTATACATGTTCCTATGACTATGAGATCATGCAACTCCCGACTACTGGAGGAACACTTTGTGTGCTACCAAATGTCACAACGTAACTAGGTGATTATAAAGGTGCTCTACAGGTGTCTCCAATGGTGTTTGTTGAGTTGGCATAGATCGAGATTAGGATTTGTCACTCCGAGTACCGGAGAGGTATCTCTGGGCCCTCTCGGTAATGCACATCACTATGAGCCTTGCAAGCATTGTGACTAATGAGTTAGTTGCGGGATGATGCATTACGGAACGAGTAAAGAGACTTGCCGGTAACGAGATTGAACTAGGTGTTGAGATACTGACGATCAAATCTCGGGCAAGTAACATACTGATGACAAAGGGAACAACGTATGTTGTTATGCAGTTTGAACGATAAAGATCTTCATAGAATATGTAGGAACCAATATGAGCATCCAGGTTCCACTATTCGTTATTGACCGGAAGTGAGTCCCAGTCATGTCTACATAGTTCTCGAACCCGTAGGGTCCGCACGCTTAACGTTCGGTGACGATCGGTATTATGATTTTTTGTGTTTTTATGAACCGAAGGTTGTTCGGAGTCTAGGATGTGATCAGGGGCATGACGAGGAGTCTCGAAATGGTCGAGACATAAAGATCGATATATTGGAAGACTATGTTTGGACATCGGAATGGTTCCGAGTTGTTCGGGCATTTTTTCGGAGTACCGGGTGGTTACCGGAACCCCCCGGGAGAAGTTATGGGCCTTATGGGCCATAAGAAGGAAACACACCAGCCCACAAGGGGCTGGTGCGCCCCCTTGGGCAGGAGGCTTAATTGGAATAGGTTTGGGGGGGGGGGGGCTTTCCTTCTCTCCTACTCCTCCTTCCCTTCCTCTCCTACTCCAACTAGGGAAGGGGGGAATCCTACTCCCGGTGGGAGTAGGACTCCCTAGGGCGCGCCATAGAGAGGGTCGGCCCCTCCCCTCCTCCACTCCTCTATATACGGGGAGGGGGCCCCCCATAGACACACAAGTTGATCATTGATCCCTTAGCTGTGTGGAGTGCCCCCCTCCACCATAATCCACCTCGGTCATATTGTAGCGGTGCTAAGGCGAAGCCCTGTTCCGGTAGCATCATCATCACCGTCATCACGCCGTCATGCTGACGAAGCTCTCCCTCGACACTTTGCTAGATTGTGGGACGTCACCGAGCCGAACATGTGCAGATCGCGGAGGTGTCATACTTTCGGTACTAGGATCAGCCGATCGTGAAGACGTACGACTACATCAACCGCGTTGTCATAATCCTTCTGCTTATGGTCTACGAGGGTACGTGGACAACACTCTCCCCTCTCATTGCTATGCATCACCATGATCTTGCGTGTGAGTAGGATTTTTTTGAAATTACTTCGTTCCCGAACAAAGATCACCCCTCCAACCAAAACCGGCGATTTTAACCCCTCATATGTTTTATGTCGTGCTAGTGATGGGCATGTTTATGCCAAATTTGTTGGTTCTTCTTATGAGTACATTGAGTGGTCTATTTGGGTTCCAAAGACCCTTGTTTCTAACATCAAAAGACCCATTCTAAAATTGGTGCCTAAATCCAAGCATTAATCTCTTATAGGAGTTTGCTTCCGCTGGGGTGTCATGGTTGCTTGATAGTGGAGCAATAAATCATATGATCAGGATCAAGGACTTGGTGGTGGACGCACAACCGACCCCATCTATTCCCACCCATGTCCAATTCGGTGATGCTTCAACATCTAACGTATTGGGTCTTGGCAAGGTGGTCATCTCTCAAGATTTATCAATTGAGAAGGTCATGCTTGTTGAGTCCCTTGCATACAATTTACTTTTCGTCCATCAACTTGCACTCATGGGCTTTGCAACATTCTTTGATCTTGATACCATGGCCCTTTTGTGGAGCAAGACTCTTAAAGTAGCCTTTGTTGTGCATGTCGAGAATGGTATCTACGTGGTTAACTTTTCAGAGTGACCCACTAAGACTGCAACATGCCTAATGGCTAAAGTTGATGTGGGATGGATTTGGCATCACCGACTAGCCCATGTTAATATGAGATATTTGCAAAGTCTCCTCAAAGGGGATCACATTCATGGACTAACAAATGTGAGTTTTCCAAAGATCGTGCATGCAGTGCTTCTATTGAAGGAAAGCTACATGTGACGGCTCACCGGCCCACAACTATCATCTACTCAAAGAGGCCTTTGGAGCTCCTTCACATGGATCTCTTTGGTCCTCCATCTTTCTATAGTCTTGGGGGAAGAAAGTATTGCTTGGTGATTGTGGATGATTACTAAAGATACACATGGGTATACTTCTTCAAGACGAAGAGTGAGACCCAACAAACCATCATCGACTTTGCAAACGAAGCTCAACGTCAACATGATGCAAAGATATTGATGATTAGAAGTGACAATGGCACTAAGTTCAAGAACTAGACCTTGGATGAGTTTCTTAGTGTTGAGGGGATCAAGCACCAATATGCCGCATCCTATACCCCTCAACAAAATGGTGTTGCGGAGAGGATGAACCAGAAATTGATGGATGCGGCAAGGATCATGATGGCATGGTTCAATTCTCCGTACAACTTTTGGGCCAAAGCCATCAACACCGCATGTCATGCATCCAATCGGCTCTATATCTGCAAAGGCTTGAACAAGAAAGGTGTTCGTTTGTCTAAATTTGAACCTAGAGCTCAAGAGGGCATATTTTTGGTTAAGGGGAAGGCGCCCCGATAGTGGCCCGGGGCTTGAGACAACGCCACCGGACACACCACCCTCCTAAGGTCCTTGGCAGAGCAGCTACTTCTTCTTCTTGGGGACAGCCTCGGGAGGGTAGGCAGCGCCCTCTTCATCTAGGTTCTCGACCGCCACAACCTGGTAGGCGCGCTCGAGAGAGCACACTGTGTCCTTCTCCTCGCAGGCAACCGTGATGATGCCACAGCTTCCTAGCATCTTGACGACATTGTAACCATGATGAGTCACTTCCATGAACTTGGCCAGGGCCGGATACCCAAGGATGGCGTTGTACGGGAGGCGAATGTGGGTGACGTCAAAGCGATGAGTGCTACCTCTTGAGCACTTGCGTTGGTTTTCCCTTGAAGAGGAAAGGGTGGTGCAGCAAAGTAGCGTAAGTATTTACCTCAGTTTTTGAGAACGAAGGTACCAATCCAGTACGAGGCCACGCACGAGTCCCTCGCACCTACACAAACAAATAAATCCTCGCAACCAACGCGATAAGGGGTTGTCAATCCCTACACGGTCACTTACCAGAGTGAGATCTAATAGATATGATAAGGTAATATTTTTGGTATTTTTATGATAAAGATGCAAAGTAAAATAAAAGGCAATAAAAATAACTAAGTATTGGAAGAATAATGTGATGGAAGATAGACCCGGGGGCCATAGGTTTCACTAGTGGCTTCTCTCGAGAGCATAAATATTCACGGTGGGTAAACAAATTACTATTAAGCAATTGATAGAATTGAGCATAGTTATGAGAATATCTAGGTATGATCATGTATATAGGCATCACGTCCGAGACAAGTAGACCGACTCCTGCCTGCATCTACTACTATTACTCCACACATCGACCACTATCCAGCATGCATGTAGAGTATTAAGTTCAAGAGAACAGAGTAATGCTTTAAGCAAGATGACATGATGTAGAGGGATAAACTCATGCAATATGATATAAACCCCATCTTGTTATCCTCGATGGCAACAATACAATATGTGCCTTGCTGCCCCTACTGTCACTGGGAAAGGACACCACAAGATTGAACCCAAAGCTAAGCACTTCTCCCATTGCAAGAAAGATCAATCTAGTAGGCCAAACCAAACTGATAATTCAAAGAGACTTGCAAAGATAACCAATCATACATAAAAGAATTCAGAGAAGATTCAAATATTGTTAATAAATAAACTTGATCATAAACCCACAATTCATCGGTCTCAACAAACACACCACAAAAGAAGATTACATCGAATAGATCTCCACAAGAGAGGGGGAGAAATTTGTATTGAGATCCAAAAAGAGAGAAGAAGCCATCTAGCTAATAACTATGGACCCGTAGGTCTGAGTTAGACTACTCACACTTCATCGGAGAGGCTATTGTGTTGATGTAGAAGCCCTCCATGATCGATGCCCCCTCCGACAGAGCTCCGGAACAGGCCCCAAGATGGGATCTCGTGGATACAGAAAGTTATGACGGTGGAATTAGGGTTTTGGCTCCGTATCTGGTAGTTTGGGGGTACGTAGGTATATATAGGAGGAAGGAGTACGTCGGTGGAGCAACAGGGAGACCACAAGGGTGGAGGGTGCGCCTGGGGGGTAGGCACGCCCCCCTACCTCGTGGCCACCTGGTTGATGTCTTGACGTGGGGTCCAAGTCCTCTGGATCATGTTCGTTCTGAAAATCACGTTCCCGAAGGTTTCATTCTGTTTGGACTCCATTTGATATTCTTTTTCTGCGAAACCAAAAAATAGGCAAAAAAAACAACAATTCTGGGCTGGGCCTCCGGTTAATAGGTTAGTCCCAAAAATAATATAAAAGAGTATAATAAAGCCCAATAATGTCCAAAACAGAATATAATATAGCATGGAACAAATAAAAATTATAGATACATTGGAGACGTATCAAGCATCCCCAAGCTTAATTCATGCTCGTCCTCGAGTAGGTAAATGATAAAAACAGAATTTTTGATGTGGAATGCTACTTGGCATAATTTCAGTGTAATTCTCTTAATTGTGGTATGAATATTCAGATCCGAAAGATTCAAGACAAAAGTTTAATATTGACATAGAAATAATAATACTTCAAGCATACTAACTAAGCAATTATGTCTCTTCAAAATAACATGCCCAAAGCAAGTTATCCCTACAAAATCATATAGTCTGGCTATGCTCCATCTTCACCACACAAAGTATTCAAATCATGCACAACCCCGATGACAAGCCAAGCAATTGTTCATACTTTTAATGTTCTCAAACATTTTCAATCTTCACGCAATACATGAGCGTGAGCCATGGACATAACACTATAGGTGGAATGGAATGGTGGTTGTGGAGAAGAGAAAAAGGGAGAAGATAGTCCGACATCAACTAGGTGTATCAATAGGCTATGGAGATGCCCATCAATAGATATCAATGTGAGTGAGTAGGGATTGCCATGCAACGGATGCACTAGAGCTATAAGTATATGAAAGCTCAACAAAAAGAAACTAAGTGGGTGTGCATCCAACTTGCTTGCTCACGAACACCTAGGGCATTTTGAGGAAGCTCATCATTGGAATATAAAAGCCAAGTTCTATAATGAAAAATTCCCACTAGTATATGAAATTGATAACATAGGAGACTCTCTATTATGGAGATCGTGGTGCTACTTTGAAGCACAAGTGTGGAAAAAGGATAGTAGTATTGCCCCTTTTTTGGGCCTTCTCTTTTTTTGCCCTTTATCCCTTTTTTTATTTGGGACAATACTCTATGAATGATGATCATCACACTTATATTCATTTACAACTCAATGATTACAACTCGATACTAGAACAAAGTATGACTCTATATGAATGCCTCCGGTGGTGTACCGGGATAGCAATGATGCATGAGTGACTTATATGAAAGAATTATGAACGGTGGCTTTGCCACAACTAAAATGTCAACTACATGATCATGCAAAGCAATATGATAATGATGGAGCGTGTCATGATAAACGGAACGGTGGAAAGTTGCATGGCAATATATCTCGGAATGGCTATGGAAATGCCATGATAGGTAGGTATGGTGGCTGTTTTGAGGATGGTATATGGTGGGTGTATGATACCGGTGAAGGTGCGCAGTATTAGAGAGGCTAGCAATGGTGGAAGGGTGAGAGTGTGTATAATCCATGGACTCAACATTAGTCGTAAAGAACTCACATACTTATTGCAAAAATCTATTAGTTATCGAAGCAAAGTACTACGTGCATGCTCCTAGGGGGATAGATTGGTAGGAAAAGACCATCACTCGTCCCCGACCGCCACTCATAAGGAAGAAAATCAATAAATACATCATGCTCCGACTTCTTAACATAACGGTTCACCATACGTGCATGCTACGGGAATCACAAACTTCAACACAAGCATTTATCAAATTCACAAATACTCAACTAGCACGACTCTAATATCACAATCTCCATATCTCAAAACAATTATCAAGTTTCAAACTTCTCATAGTATTCACCACACTCATAAGAAAATTTTATTATTAATCTTGAATATCTAAAATTATTAAAGCTAATTACCATGCTGTTTTGTGGGACTCTCAAAATAATCTAAGTGAAGCATGACAGAACAATGGTTTCTATAAAACAAATCTAACACCATGCTCTAAAAGATATAAGTGAAGCACTAGAGCAAAAACTATATAACTCAAAAGATATAAGTGAAGCACATAGAGTATTCAAACAATTTCCGAATCATGTGTGTCTCTCTCAAAAAGGTGTGTGCAGCAAGGATGATTGTGGAAAACTAACAAATAAAGACTCAAATAATACAAGACGCTCCAAGCAAAACACATGTCATGTGGTAAATAAAAATATAGCTCCAAGTAAAGTTACCGATAGAAGTAGACGAAAGAGGGGATGCCTTCCGGGGCATCCCCAAGCTTTGGCTTTTAGGTGTCCTTATATTATCTTGAGGGTGCCGTGGGCATCCCCAAGCTTAGGCTCTTGCCACTCCTTGTTCCATAATCCATCAAATCTTTAACCAAAACTTGAAAACTTCAACACAAAACTTAAAGTGGAAAATCTTGTGAGCGCTAAAGGTTTCTATTTTTTTACAGCAAGATTAAAAAGATTTTCCCCAAGTCTTGCCAATGGTTCTACTTGGCACAAACACTAATTAAACACAAAAAACACAACCAAAACAGAGGCTAGATAAATTATTTATTACTAAACAGGCGCAAAAAGCAAGGAATAAAAATAAAATTGGGTTGTCTCCCAACAAGTGCTATCGTTTAACGCCCCTAGCTAGGCATAAAAAGCAAGGATAGATTTAGGTATCTTTAGTTGCTAATTCTTTAATGGGACATATATCACCTTTAGGAGTTTCTTTCCTTTTATCAATAATCAAACTTCTAGGCACAAAATCGAAAAAATCATTAGTAGCAAATGGTTCCTTAATGATAGTGAAAAGTTTAGGATGAATACTTATAGATTTGAGATCCGCAGTTTCTTTGCTAGAGGATTCACCCTTATTTTTAGGAACATACATAAGCTTGGCAATTTTAGTTGGAGGACTTGGAGTATTCTTTATGGAAGAAAAAGCGGTTCCCAAGTTGGTAATGATACCCTCAAGTTTATCGATTCTAGTGGAATCATGATTTATTCTTTCATTAACTATAGGTTCCTTCTCTTTAATATTTTTCAAAGTTACTCCTACTTTAAATCCATATTGGGTAATTTGGTTGTGGATCTTTTTATTGAAATTTTCAATTAACTCAACGATAGCAACTTTATTTTCAATAATTTCAAGTTTTTGCATTACATGCTCCAAACTTAACATAGTTCCATTAACCAAAAGAGGGGGTGAGCCAAACAAATCTATCATAGCATTATAAGAATAAAAAGTGTGGCTACCCAAGAAGTTCCCTCTGGTAATGGTGTCAAGGACATATCTATGCCAAGGAATAGCACCTACATAAAAATTGCGAAGAAGAATAGAGGTAGATTGTTTCCTGGTAGATCTATTTTGAGCATTGCAAATTCTATACCAAGCGTCTTTTAGGTTTTCTCCTTCCCTTTGCTTAAAATTAAGAACTTCATTTTCGGGAGACAATGGAGAAGATAGGGGACTAGCCATAACTCCGAGCAAGCAATCCAACACACGAGCAAACAAGAGACGGGCAAAAAGAGCCAAATAGAGAAAACGAGGGAGGACGGAGAGAGAGAGAGAGGGCGAATAAAACGGCAAGGGTGAAGTGGGGGAGAGGAAAACGAGAGGCAAATGGCAAATAATTTAATGCGGGAGATAAAGTTTTGTGATGGGTACTTGGTATGTCTTGACTTTTGCGCGAACTCCCCGGCAACAGCACCAGAAATCCTTCTTGCTACCTCTTGAGCACTTGCGTTGGTTTTCCCTTGAAGAGGAAAGGGTGGTGCAGCAAAGTAGCTTAAGTATTTCCCTCGGTTTTTGAGAACCAAGGTATCAATCCAGTAGGAGGCCACGCACGAGTCCCTCACACCTACACAAACAAATAAATCCTCGCAACCAACACGATAAGGGGTTGTCAATCCGTACACGGTCACTTACGAGAGTGAGATCTGATAGATATGATAAGATAATTTTTTTGGTATTTTTATGATAAAGATGCAAAGTAAAATAAAAGGCAATAAAAATAACTAAGTATTGGAAGATTAATATGATGGAAGATAGACCCGGGGGCCATAGGTTTCACTAGTAGCTTCTCTTGAGAGCATAAGTATTCACGGTGGGTAAACAAATTACTATTGAGCAATTGACAGAATTGAGCATGGTTATGAGAATATCTAGGTATGATCATGTATATAGGCATCACGTCCGAGACAAGTAGACCGACTCCTGCCTGCATCTACTACTATTACTCCACACATCGACCGCTATCCAGCATGCATCTAGAGTATTAAGTTCAAGAGAACAGAGTAACGCTTTAAGCAAGATGACATGATGTAGAGGGATAAACTCATGCAATATGATATAAACCCCATCTTGTTATCCTCGATGGCAACAATACAATACGTGCCTTGCTGCCCCTACTGTCACTAGGAAAGGACACCGCAAGATTGAACCCAAAGCTAAGCACTTCTCCCATTGCAAGAAAGATCAATCTAGTAGGCCAACCAAACTGATAATTTGAAGAGACTTGCAAAGGTAACCAATCATACATAAAAGAATCCAGAGAAGAATCAAATATTGTTCATAGATAAACTTGATCATAAACCAACAATTCATCAGTCTCAACAAACACACCGCAAAAGAAGATTACATCGAATAGATCTCCACAAGAGAGGGGGGAACTTTGTATTGAGATCCAAACAGAGAGAAGAAGCCATCTAGCTAATAACTATGGACCCGTAGGTATGAGGTAGACTACTCACACTTCATCAGAGAGGCTATGGTGTTGATGTAGAAGCCCTCCGTGATCGATGCTCCCTCCGGCGGAGCTCCGGAACAGGCCCCAAGATGGGATCTCATGGATACAGAAAGTTACGGTGGTGGAATTAGGGTTTTGGCTCCGTATCTGGTAGTTTGTGGGTACGTAGGTATATATAGGAGGAAGGAGTACGTCGGTGGAGCAACAGGGGGCCCACGAAGGTGGAGGGCGCGCCTGGGGGGGTAGGAGCGCCTCCTACCTCGTGGCCTCTTGGTTGATGTCTTGATGTAGGGTCCAAGTCCTTTGGATCATGTTTGTTCTGAAAATCATGTTCCCGAAGGTTTCATTCCGTTTGGACTCCGTTTGATATTCTTTTTCTGCGAAACCCTAAAATAGGCAAAAAAACAACAATTCTGGGCTGGGCCTCCAGTTGATAGGTTAGTCCCAAAATAATATAAAAGTGTATAATAAAGCCCAATAATGTCCAAAACAGAATATAATATAGCATGGAACAATCAAAAATTATAGATACGTTGGAGACGTATCAATGAGCTCAGTGCGGTAGTTGTCACGCTTGCCGAAGGTGACAGGGAGGCGGATCTTCCCTATCGGGGTGGTGGAACCGTCGGTCACTCCTGAGAAGGGCTTGGTAGGCTGCAGCTGGTCGTAGGGTACCTGGAGTCGGTCGAACGTCTCGATGGAGAAAACATTGAGCCCCGCACCACCATCGATGAGTGTCTTGGTGATGAGGACGTTGCTGATGGTAGGTGAGTAGAGCGTCGGGAGGGCACCGACAGTTGTTGCACACTTGAGCTGATCGGAATAGTCGAAGGTGATGGCATACTCGGACCACCTGAGCGGATACGTCGCCTCGAGCTTGGGGAGGGCCGCGTTCACTTCACGTGCGAACTGCTTGATGATGCGATGGGAGGCAGGGGCCTAAGGGCCGCCTAGGATGCAAGCAATGGCATGAGGCTCTTGGAAGCCCTGACCCCCTCGTCCTGGTGGTGGTCGTTGTTCCTTCTCGATGGTGGCGGCAGCGGGGGAAGGCCAGCGTTGCCCCGAGGACGGTCCTCGCGAGGCTGATATCTCCAGGCGCCCTCACGAGGCTGGCCCTGCCAGCGGTCCTCACGAGGCTGATCGCGCCACTGCTGGCGAGGGTCGTTGTCGTCCCAGCGTCCTCCGCCTCTGCCACCTCCATGGTCTTTGCGCTCAGGACGATGACTGAAGCGCATGTCGCGGATGGCCCTGAGCTCCTGACAGTTGTTGGTGTTGTGGCTGTGCACGTTGTGGAAGACGCAGAACGGGCAGGTGTCCTTGGATGACTCCGGGTGTTTGCAGCCGCGCTTCATCTCTAGTTTGATCGCGAGCACGGCTGGTCCCTTGCACTTCACGTCCTTCGCCTTGGCCTTCTTGTCTTCTGGGTCAGCCTTCGGGAGCTCGAGGAGGGAGAGGTGTCCCTCCTCAGCTCTCGCAAACTTGGTTGCCATGTTGAACATCTCCAGAGCCGTGCACATGTCCTCGTGTATGGCGAGCTCCACCTTCATCTTGATGTCGCAGACACCATCAGTGAATGCCAAGATGATGGCCTCATCTAACACCTTGGGGATCTTGAGGCGAACACTATTGAAGCGCTGGATGTACTTCTGCAAGGTCTCTCCTAGTTGCTGCTTGATGCGCCACAGGTCACCAACAGCTAGTGGGCGGTCGCGAGTGCCCTAGAAGTTGGCGATGAAATGCTCTCGCATCTCATCCCAGGAGGAGATCGATCCCGCGGGGAGGTTCAGGAGCCACGAGCATGCGCCGTCCATGAGGGCCATGTGAAACCAATTCGCCATAAATTCTCGTCGCCGTTGGCTGCCTTGATGCTCAGCTCGTACAGCTACAGGAACTCGGCAGGGTCGGGGGTGCCGTCATAGCATGGAGGCGCGGCGGGCTTGAACTTCCTTGGCAAGACGACTCTGCGCAGCTCCGGAGTGAACGTGTGATGCCGTGGTCATGGGAGCCCACCGTAGAGGTGGAGCCTGATCCTGGTGCTCGCGCGCCACCACCGCAGGTGGCGCGCGGTCTTGACGTGGTGGTGCTGGGAGTGCATACACATCTCCTTGCGGCCGTTGCACCACCTTGCAGCTTTCTTCGTCACGCGTTGGCACCCTACGCGGCGAGTCACGCCGCGGAGTCTCGTGTCTTGGCTCGAGGGCGACGTATTGCCTGGGAGGTGGGGGAGGCGCACCATGGGCCATGTCGCCCACGAGAGGCGGCAGGGGAGGCAGCGAGCAGGATGGTGCAGGGGCCTCCCCGATGGCACTGACGAGAGCTCGGCGATGCAGTCCATCCAGTCCTTGTAGAGGTCGTCAATGGGGTGATAGCGCAGGAGCACGGCGTGCCATGAGCAACGCAGCCTGCGCATTCGTCGGACCACGACGAGCATGGGAAGACGAAGCAGCTGGAGTCGGTGACTGGGTGGCGGTGCGTTCGTCTCGCCGCACAGAAGGATGCAGTGATGAAGCTTGCTGCTTGATGTCTACTACACAACCTTCTTCTTGTAGACGTTGTTGGGCCTCCAAGTGCAGAGGTTTGTAGGACAGTAGCAAATTTCCCTCAAGTGGATGACCTAAGGTTTATCAATCCGTGGGAGGCGTAGGATGAAGATGGTCTCTCTCAAACAACCCTGCAACCAAATAACAAAGAGTCTCTTGTGTCCCCAACACACCCAATACAATGGTAAATTGTATAGGTGCACTAGTTCGGCGAAGAGATGGTGATACAAGTGCAATATGGATGGTAGATAATGGTTTTTGAAATCTGAAATTATAAAAACAACAAGGTAGATAGGGGTAAAAGTGAGCAAAAACGGTATTGCAATGCGTTGAAACAAGGCCTAGGGTTCATACTTTCACTAGTGCAAGTTCTCTCAACAAGGCTAACATAAATAGATCATATATCAATTCCTCAACATACAACAAAGAGTCACTCCAAAGTCACTAATAGCGGAGAACAAACGAAGAGATTATTGTAGGGTACGAAACCACCTCAAAGTTATCCTTTCTGATCGATCAATTCAAGAGTCCGTAGTAAAATAACATGAATCTATTCTTTCCGTTCAATCTATCCTATAGTTCGTACTAGAATAACACCTTAAGACACAAATCAACCAAAACCCTAATGTCACCTAGATACTCCAATGTCACCTCAAGTATCCGTGGGTATGATTATACGATATGCATCACACAATCTCAGATATATCTATTCAACCAACACAAAGAACTTCAAAGAGTGCCCCAAAGTTTCTACCAGAGAGTCAAGACGAAAACGTGTGCCAACCCCTATGCATAAGTTCACAAGGTCACTGAACTCGCAAGTTGATCACCAAAACATACATCAAGTGGATCACGTGAATATCCCATTGTCACCACAGATAAGCACATGCAAGACATACATCAAGTGTTCTCAAATCCTTAAAGACTCAATCCGATAAGATAACTTCAAAGAGAAAATTCAATCCATTACAAGAGAGTAGAGGGGGAGAAACATCATAAGATCCAACTATAATAGCAAACCTCGCGATACATCAAGATCGTGCCGAATCAAGAACACGAGAGAGAGAGATGAGAGAGATCAAACACATAGCTAGTGGTACATACCCTCAGCCCCGAGGGTGAACTACTTCCTCCTCGTCATGGAGAGCACCGGGATGATGAAGATGGCCACCAGAGAGGGATTCCACCCCTCCGGCAGGGTGCTAGAACGGGTCTAGATTAGTTTTCTGTGGCTACCCGATCTAGGTTTCTTTTTGGGGGTTTCTGTATTTATAGGAATTTTTGATGTCAGGAACAAGTCAGGGGCCTCCGAGTCGTCCACGAGATAGGGCGGCGCGCCCGGGGGGGGGGGGGGGGGGGGGGGGGGGGGGGGGGGGTAGGGCGCGCCCCCACCCTTGTGGACGGCCCGGGACTCTTCTGGCCCAACTCTTTTACTCCGGGGGCTTCTTTTGGTCCATAAAAAATCATCAAAAATTGGCACGTCAATTGGACTCCGTTTGGTATTCCTTTTCCGTAGAACTCAAAAACAAGGAAAAAAACAGAAATTGGCACTGGGCTCTAGGTTAATAGGTTAGTCCCAAAAATCATATAAAAAGCATATAAAACATCCTAGATGGATAATATAATAGCAAGGAACAATCAAAAATTATAGATACGTTCGAGACGTATCACTGCTCATGGCCCGCTGGGCCGGTGGCGTCATTTGCCACTGGTGACGGGGGACGGCGAGGGCAGCCGTCACTCATTGGTGCCGTCTGAGTGACGCGAGCGGCGAGTGCGGCCCGACGCTCAGCATGAGCTCGACGAGCATCAGCCATGGGGACGGCAGAACAGTGGTGAATCGACTAGAGGAAGAGAGGCTCCGACGCACCCCTACCTAGCGCACCAAATGTTAGATTTCGGGCTCCGCAGACCCTTGATAGATTCAAACTCTAGGGTGCGTGCGAAGAAGTCGACCTCCCCGGTCTGCCTACTTGCCAACCTCACGGCCTAACTCAATGAACAGGAAGGAAATGGGACACATCAGTTTACCCAGGTTCGAGCCACCTTACGGTGTAAAACCCTACTCCTGCTTTGTGGTTGATTGGCCTCGAGATGGGATGAGGATGAACTAGTACAGTGGAAGAACAACCTGAGGAGGTGTGATCTTGAGATGGTGAGCTGGTGGGGATGGATTGGATCCATCCTTTCCGATGGTGGTGGCTAGGTTCCTATTTATAGTGGCCTTGGTCCTCTTCCCAAATGAAGGCGAGAAGGGATCCCACGAAGGACAAATTCGAAGGGAGACAACTAGTACATCTTATCTTGACAAAAGTAGTATTCGCCTAGAAAGCTTCTAGTCGTGATGCCGTTGTGGGCTCGGCGATGACCTCTGTCCTGCCGTCCTGGCGGTCTTGGTCTTGTTGCACAGGAATGGAAACCTTTGGCTGATTCCTCGGGACTCCATGCCTACGCTTGCTTCCTTAGCACCAAAGAGGGAACTGCTGTCCTGCGCCTGCTGGCTCCCGCCTGGCCTTGGTCGTCATGGCTCATGTCATCTGAACCTCACGAGGTGAGGCTTGCATAGAGATCTCCGCTCCTCAGGAGCCAGCCTGAGGAGGCCGCTCCTTCTGGAGGTCTTGGTGTCGTCGGCCTCGCGAGGCTTGGCCCCTCGCGAGGGTCTTGGGTTGTCGATGCCGAAGATGGGCCCGAGGGAGTCCTGGATTAAGGGGTCCTCGGATGGTCGGGCCATGTGACATGGGCCGGACTGATGGGTCGTGAAGATACGAGATAGGAGGCCTTCCCCTGTGTCCGGATGGGACTCTCATTTGCGTAGACAGCAAGTTTGGCGATCAGATGTGTAGTTTCCTTTCTTTGTAAACCAACTCTATACAACCCTAGGACCCTCCGGTGTCTATATAAACTGGAGGGTTTAGTCCCTAGAGGCAATCATAATCATATAGGCTAGACATCTAGGGTTTAGCCATTACGATCTCGAGGTAGATCAACTCTTGTGTAACCCCTATACTCATCAAAGTCTATCAAGCAGGAAGTAGGGTATTACCTCCATTAAGAGGGCCCGAACCTAGGTAAACATCATGTCCCTTGTCTCCTGTTACCTTCGATCCTCAGATGCGCAATTCGGGACCCCCTACCCGAGATCGGCCGGTTTTGACACCGACATTGGTGCTTTCATTGAGAGCTCCTCTGTGCCGTCAATAGAAGGATCGATGGCTCGCCTTGTCATCAACGACAAAATCACCTTTGGAAGGGCCCTAGCTCCTTGGCAGATCCTCCAGCTCGGTAGTTTTTACATGGGCGCCCGCTCGGCCTTTAAGCCAAAGCCGGTCCCCCAAACCACCAAAAATCATCTCCGCATTAGCCTCGAACACTCCGATAAGATGGATCCGATAGATGTTTCATCTTTGAACGAACTTCTTGATTGCATCGCCTCCCTAGGGGTCGCGACAGACTACGATTGGATCGGGCTTAAACCCGATCAGAGGGAAATCAAATCCCCGCCGATCACCCATCTGGTTGCGGTTGTGGAGGAGCAATCCAAGGATAACTTTCCCCCTATGCTGAGAACAAGCTATGTTCGGATTTCCAAGCCCTGCGAGCCGGATACCCTTCTTCAGGAAGAGACTCCCTATCCTCCAAACGTAGAACCAGGTGTCGAGCCTGAAAACCCCCAGGATACTCCGGATCCTGGGCTAGTGACCTCAGAAGTTCTTAAAACCCCGGATCCCACAGTGGGTCAGGGTTCGGATTTAAACCCACCCACCACAAGCAAAATTCCCCAAGCAATTCCGGTCCTCCGGACACATGCGTCCTAATGTATGTGCGGCAGCAACCTCAAGAAACAGTTCATCACTTTTGGGCCAGATTCCTCCTTGTTAAAAACAAGATCAAAGATTGTTGGAACGACGACATGGTTTCACTATTTTACCGCAACTGTATGGACGAGGGCATCCTCAATGCCCTCAACCGACGCTGCATACTGCACTTTGTAGATTTGGCACACATAGTACAGAAATATTGTGCCATGGAAAGTGCCTGGAAAGCCCAGGCAGCTCGGTGGGAACCGTCTGCCTTTAAGCCACCCACCGGACGAGCAAAAAGGATGCACCCCCACGGGGCACCTGATCATCATTCTACGGACAACAAAACTAAGCCCTCAACGGGACACATAATTGTCCTTGATGAATGGCTCGACAAGCCCTGTCGGATACACACGACGCTGAATTGTGAACCAACTCACAACCTTCGGCCATGTTGGGTGCTCCGGCAGGTAGCCAAGAGCGGCGAGGCTATCCTCACCAATACGACCTCCAAGAAGTACCCTCCGGAGGATGACAACCTCAACGTCTTTACGGTCTTCGAGACCTTCTCTTCAAATAATCAGCGTAAAAGGGAACTCCGTGACCTTGCCGAAGTCAACCAAGTAGCCGTAGTAAACTATTGGAACGATACTGCGATAACTTTCACTGCCAACAATGAACCAAGGGCTCAATCAGTCCGCGCACCAGCCGCTTTGGTCTTAAATCCAATCGTCGGTTGCTTTCAACTCACTAAAGTACTCATGGAAGGCGGAAGCAGACTGAACCTCATCTGCAAGGACATGCTCGATAAAATGCAAATAGACGAGAGTCGCATCGAGCAGAGCAGCACAACCTTTCGAGGCATTATCCCTAGCCGAGAAGCACGATGCTCGGGGAAAATTAAACTTGATGTGGTATTCGGCATGCCGGAGAACTACATGTCCAAAGTGTTAATCTTCCATGTGGGACCTTTCAACAGTGGATATCACGCCCTGCTGGGGCGAGACGCATTAACACGCTTTCAAGCCATATCCCATTACGGGTACATGAAGCTCAACATGCCCAGGCCCAATGGAGTTATCACAATTACTAGTGATCCGGACATAGAACTCCGCACCGAAAACAAAACCACATCTCTGGCCCTCGAGGCATTATCTGAGGCCCATGTGGCCGAGGAGCTCACAGCTCTACGTTCCACAGTGGATAGAGACGATGTAATCCTCGATAAAAGGACTAACTCCACTTCTTTCAAGCTAGCAGACAAAATAATCAAATTCCAAGTTCACCCGACAGATCCTAATAAAACATCAGCCATTAGAGCACAACTGGATCTGACGGTCAACATCGCTCTAAGAGCATTCCTGCGTGAAAATTGGGACATCTTTGCCTGGCATCCCTCGGACATGCCAGGAATCCCACACAGACTGGCCGAACACAACCTCAACATAATAAAGGGGTTCAGGCTAGTTAAGCAAACGCTGCGGTGATTTTCTAAACCTAAGCGACAGGCTATGGGGAAGGAGCTAGCCAAACTACTCGAAGCCGGGTTCATTAGAGAGATCAAACACCCGGATTGGCTAGCTAACCTGGTCATGGTGCCAAAGAAGGACAAATCCTGGCGCCTTTGTGTCAATTTCAAAGACCTCAACAAGGCTTGCCCTAAGGACCCCTTCCCACTGCCCCGCATTGACCAAATCATTGATGCAACTTCAGGACACGATTCACTATGTTTCCTCGACGCATACTCCGAATGCCATCAGATTAAGATGAAGGAATCCGATCAGGCCGCAACAGCATTCATTACCCCATACGGGCCTTTTTGCTTCAACACTATGCCTTTCGGACTCAAAAACGCCGATGCCACTTACCAGCGCATGATTCAAATATGCCTAGAAAAACAAATTGGCAAGACAGTGGAGGCATATGTAGATGATGTAGTCATCAAAACTAAACACGTCGAATCATTGGTGGATGACTTACGACTTACATTCCACAACCTCCGAACATATGACTGATACGTCTCCGTCGTATCTACTTTTCCAAACACTTTTGCCCTTGTTTTGGACTCTATCTTGTATGATTTGGATGGAACTAACCCGGACTGACGCTGTTTTCAGCAGAATTACCATGATGTTGTTTTATGTGCAGAAAACAAATATTCTCGGAATGACCTGAAACTCCACGGGAGGTCTTAGAAAAAATAATAAAAAATCCTCGCCAAATATGAAGACCAAGGGGCCCACACCCTTCTCACGAGGGTGGGGGGTGCTCCCCAGGGCGCGCCCCCTACCTCGTGGGCCCCCTGGAGACCCTCCGACACCAACTCCAACTCTATATATTTGCTTTCGGAGAGAGAAAAATAGGAGAGAAGAAATCATCACGTTTTACGATACGAAGCCTCCGCCAAGCCCTAAAACATCTCAGGAGGGCTGATCTGGAGTCCGTTCGGGGCTCCGGAGAGGGGATTCGTCGCTGTCGTCATCATCAACCATCCTCCATCACCAATTTCATGATGCTCACCGCCGTGCATGAGTAATTCCATCGTAGGCTTGCTGGACGGTGATGGGTTGGATGAGATTTATCAGGTAATCGAGTTAGTTTTGTTAGGGTTTGATCCCTATTATCCATTATGTTTTGAGATTGATGTTGCTATGACTTTGCTATGCTTAATGCTTGTCACTAGGGCCCGAGTGCCATGATTTCAGATCTGAACCTATTATGTTTTCATGAATATATGAGAGTTCTAGATCCTATCTTGCAAGTCTATAGTCACCTATTATGTGTTATGATCCGTTCACCCCGAAGTGACAATAATCAGGATACTTACCGGTGATGACCATAGTTTGAGGAGTTCATGTATTCACTATGTGCTAATGCTTTGTCCCGGTTCTCTATTAAAAGGAGGCCTTAATATCCCTTAGTTTCCAATAGGACCCCGCTGCCACGGGAGGGTAGGACAAAAGATGTCATGCAAGTTCTTTTCCATAAGCACGTATGACTATATACGGAATACATGCCTACATTACATTGACGAATTGGAGCTAGTTCTGTGTCACCCTATGTTATGACCATTACATGATGAACCGCATCCGGCATAATTATCCATCACTGATCCGGTGCCTACGAGTTTTCCATATACTGGTTTACGTTTATTTACTTTTCCGTTGCTACTGTTACAATCACTACAAAATACCAAAAATATTACTTTTGCTGTCTTTACTTTTGTTGCCGCTACCACCACTACCATATTACCTTGCTACTAAACACTTTGCTGCGGATACTAAGTTTCCAGGTGTGGTTGAATTGACAACTCAGCTGCTAATACTTGAGAATATTCTTTGGCTCCCCTTGTGTCGAATCAATAAATTTGAGTTGAATACTCTACCCTCGAAAGCTGTTGCGATCCCCTATACTTGTGTGTTATCAATGACATACGGCTCAATCCAGAAAAATGTGTTTTCGGCATTCGGGTCGGGAAGCTCCTCAGATTCATTGTTTCCAATAGAGGAATTGAAGCAAATCCGGCCAAAATCCGAGCTCTGTCACAGTTGGCAACACCAACAGACCTAAAACAGGTCCAAAAAATAGCTGGGTGTGTGGCAGCCTTGAGCCGCTTTATTTCCAGATTGGGAGAGAAGGCGCTGCCACTATATCGCCCGCTCCAACGTACCGACCACTTCCAGTGGACGGATGCGGCAACAACCAGGTTGGAAGAAATAAAACATTGTTAGCAAACAACCCAATCCTTGCCACACCTAATGTCAGCGAACCTATGCTGCTGTATATATCTGCAACTCACCAGGTGGTGAGCGCTGTACTCGTCATTGAATGAGAGGAAGAGGGACACAAGTTCCCACTCCAAAAACTTGTATACTATGTATTGGAGGTCCTCACACCATGCAAATCCCGATACCCGCACTATCAAAAGATAGCATATGCGGTTTTCATGGCATCTCGGAAGTTGCGGCACTACTTTCAAGAGTGCTCCATCACGGTGGCCTCCGAGGTACCACTCAATGACATCATAAATAATTGAGACGCCATCAGCCGCATTGCAAAATGGGCCATCGAGCTCTTACCATTTGAAATAACATACAAGACACGCCGAGCTATTAAATCTCAGGTGTTGGCCGACTTTATCGCCGAATGGACAGAAGCCGAACTCCCTAAAGAGTACGGCACATACTCCAACTGGGTGATGTACTTCGACAGCTCTAAGATGTTGGCCGGGCTGGGTGCTGGTGTCATCCTAACATCCCCCACAGGGGACACAGTCCGTTACGTATTACAAATCATGTATACGGACTCCAATAACGCAGCCGAATATGAGGCACTACTACATGGTCTCCGGATGGTTGTTTTTATGGGCATACAATGCCTGGAGGTACATGGGGACTCGAACCTCGCAATATCCCAAATAAACGGAGAATTTGATGCAAAAGATCCAAAGATGGTGGCCTACCACAATGACGTACTGATACGCCTCCAACGTATCTATAATTTTTTATTGTTCCATGCTATTATATTACCTGTTTTGGATGTTTATGGGCTTTATTATACACTTATATATATTTTTGGGACTAACCTATTAACCGGAGGCCCAGCCCAAAATGTTGTTTTATTGCCTATTTCAGTGTTTCGAAGAAAAGGAATATCAAATGGAGTCCAAACAGAATGAAACCTTTGGGAGAGTTATTTTTGGAACGGAAGCAACCCACGAGTCTTGGAGTAGACGTCAGGGAAGCTTCGATGAAGCCACGAGGCAGGGAGGCGCGCCCTACCCCCCTGGGCGCGCCCCCCACCCTCGTGGCTCCCCTGGCTGACTTCTTTCGCCTATATATGTCCATATACCCTAAAAACATGAGGGAGTAGAATAGATCGGGAGTTCCGCCGCCAGAAGCCTCCGTAGCCACCGAAAACCAATCTAGACCCGTTCTGGCACCCTGCCGGAGGGGGGAATCCCTCTCCGTTGGCCATCTTCGTCATCCCGGCACTCTCCACGAGGAGGAGGGAGTAGTTCTCCCTCGGGGCTGAGGGTATGTACCAGTAGCTATGTGTTTGATCTCTCTCTCTCTCTCGTGTTCTTGAGGTGGTACGATCTTGATGTATCGTGAGCTTTTCTATTATAATTGGATCTTATGATGTTTCTCCCCCTCTACTCTCTTGTGATGAATTGAGTTATCCTTTTGAAGTTATCTTATCAGATTGAGTCTTTAAGGCTTTGAGAACACTTGATGTATGTCTTGCATGTGCTTATCTGTGGTGACAATGGGATATCACGTGATCCACTTGATGTATGTTTTGGTGATCAACTTGCGAGTTCCGTGACCTCATGAACTTATGCATAGGGGTTGGCACACGTTTTCGTCTTGACTCTCCGGTAGAAACTTGGGGGCACTCTTTGAAGTTCTTTGTGTTGGTTGAATAGATGAATCTGAGATTGTGTGATGCATATCGTATAATCATACCCACGGATACTTGAGGTGACATTGGAGTATCTAGGTGACATTAGGGTTTTGGTTGATTTGTGTTTTAAGGTGTTATTCTAGTATATGATAGATTGAACGGAAAGAATAGCTTCGTGTTATTTTACTACAGACTCTTGAATAGATCGATCAGAAAGGATAACTTTGAGGTGGTTTCGTACCCTACCATAATCTCTTGGTTTGTTCTCCGCTATTAGTGACTTTGGAGTGACTCTTTGTTGCATGTTAAGGGATAGTTATATGATCCAATTATGTTATTATTGTTGAGGGAACTTGCACTAGTGAAAGTATGAACCCTAGGCCTTATTTCAACGCATT